>NC_048903.1:9862174-10054381 GCF_011077185.1 Oxyura jamaicensis | reverse complement strand
TTCATTCTATCTTTTTGAGGCCATTTTCATGTAGCAATTCCGATGCCTATTAAAAATTCCCTTAAAAATTGTAAGGAATATTGAAAATTATCTTAATTCAATCTCATTAATTCTCATTGCAATAAAATCTTTAATGAACTCAAATTACACAGTGATGATAACGTGGCTACTATGGGGTCCTACCATGAGGTCCGGAAATTAAGATTGTGTATAATGTTTTTCAAGTCCCATCTATATTGACCCTTTTTCAAGTCAAAACAAACAAACAAACAAACAAACAAACAAACAAACAAACAAAAAAACTCAGGAACATAAATCCCAATGTTCACCAATAAGTTTAATATAACAGAAATTTTTACTCATTTTTCACAGCACACTTATACTAGAACAGAACAGATCTTTTGCCAAGTGCCGGGTCCTGCACCTGGAGCATAACAAGCCCATGCAGCGCTACAGGCTGGGAGATGAGCAGTTAGAAAACTGTCTGTCAGAGAAGGACCTGGGAGTATTGGTTGATATTTAGCTGAATATCAGCCAGCAGTGTGCTTAGGTAGCCAAGAAGGCCAACAGCATCCTGGCTTGCATAAGAAAAAAGTATGGCCAGCAGGGCTAGGGAAGTGATTATCCCCCTTTACTTGGCTCTGGTGAGGCTGCACCTCAAGTACTGCATTCAGTTTTGGGACCCTCACTACAAGAAGGACATCGAGGTGCTTGAGTGAGTCCAGAGAAGGTAAACAAGGCTGGTGAGGGGTCTGGAGAACAAGTCTTACAAGGAGCGGCTGAGGGAGCTGGGACTGTTCAGCCTGGAGAACAGAAGGCTCAGGGGCAACCTTATCGCACTCCACAGATATCTTAAAGGAGGCTGTAGCGAGGTGGGGGTTGGTCTACTCTCCCACATTCCTGGTGACAGGACGAGGGAGAATGGGCTAAAGTTACACCAGGGGAGGTTTAGGTTGGATATTAGGAAGAACTTCTTTACTGAACAGGTTATTAGGCAGTGGAATAAGCTGCCCAGGGAAGTGGTTGACTCACCATCCATGGAGGTCTTTAAAAGCTGTTTAGATGTAGAGCTTAGGTATATATTTTACTGGAGGACTTGTTAGGGTTAGGTCAGAGGTTGGACTTGGTGATCTTGGAGGTCTCTTCCAACCTAGATGATTCTGTGATTCCGTGATTTCAGCACAGCCTCGTACATGACAACACCCCTCATCACGGCAGCACTTAGCCTACTGCTTTGAAGAATTCACACCATGAGTGAGTGGCTAACTAAATATTTCAGAAGACAGAAATCAAAGCAGTGCCCTTCAGCTGGCAGAGCCAATACCACACGACCCTTACCCGAGCCACTGCCACCATCCCCACAGCCATGAGGCCAGAGCGCAACCATCAGTGTGCAGCCTGCCCCCCTCAGAAGTCTCCAGAAGCCACCCGTGGGCCCGCAGTGGGTGTGCGCCACCCACACGTGGCCCCGAGGGAGGCAGAGGTGCCCGGCTGAGGTATGGCGGCTAGGGGCGGGAAAAGGATAGAGGCGGGAAAAGGCCTCAGATAGAGGGTGGCGCGAGGCCAGCCTCAGCTCGCTGAGGGCGGCGGGGTGTCAGTGGATGTGAGGAGGGAGAGTCCTGCCTTTCTTTGCCTTCCTGCTGCTCCTGCTTCAGGGGGGCTTTCCCAGACCCCGAATCCAAGTCCGAAGCGCAGCGTATGCCTGAAAGGTCTAAAGGAGGCAGCTGGGGAGCAATGGCACCAGGCACATCTCTGGTGTTCTATTGGTGATGCATGCATCCCGACACAGGCAGCTATTGGAAATGTTGCCTGACATCTAGGCCCTTACAAAAGTGTTACTTCATTCTTATATCAAGCTCTGTGACAAAGTAGCAACATTTTTATTATTATTATTCCTCTCCAACACTCCCCTTTCCATTCAGGCTTAATGTTTTTTTCGGTCCTGATTTAGCTTTATGCAAGGTGCCAACAGTATGTGCATTCTAAGACATAAATGCTTCTATTTAATGATTAGCTTCATTTTCTAGGTAAAATAGCATCGTTTAGTTGCCCTTTTTTTTTTTTTTTTTTTTTTTTATCCTTCAAATCCTTCAAGCTTTTTTTTGGCCTTTAAGCTCCCCTGTTGGAACATGTTGGTTTGTAACACACTTCTTTAAGAATCCAACCTATATTCAGGTTGTTAAATCTTTTATTTCCTCAAAATATTTTCTTAGTAGCCACCTTCTGCCACAAAACAAAATAAAAACATCAACAAAAACCTGTTAGAACCACAAGGTACAGAACACTTAATACCTAGATATGGGATAATCCAGTACATTGATTCTGATCAGGGCACACACTTCACTTCTAAAATAATAAAATTATTATGTCAATCATTAGGCATTCAGTGGGAATACCACACTCCATGGCACCCACAAAGCTCAGGGAAAGTAGAAAGAATGAATCAAACAATAAAACAACAATTGGCTAAGTTAATGATAGAGACACAAATGCCCTGGACAAAATGCTTGCCATTGGCATTTTTAAACATTAGAACCACACAGTGAGACTGAATTATCACCATATGAAATGTTATATGGCATGCCTTATTTTCAAGGGATGCCCCTAGGGAACAATGTAGTTGAGGATCCTAGTATCCAGAAATATATAATTACCATTGGTAAAAGATTAAAAGAGCTAAGTGAAATTGGAATGATGGCTCAAACACCACCTTTAGGATTCACAATTCACCAGTTGAAACTGGGAGATAGGGTTCTAATAAAAACATGGAAAGAAGAAAACTTAGCTCCCCTCTGGGAAGGACCCTTTCTTGTTTTATTAACCACAGAAACAGTTGTAAGAACTGCTGAAAAAGGATGGACGCATGTGTCACAAGTGAAAGGTCCAGTGGAAAAGTGGAAAGTAACATCTGAACCAGGAGAAACTAAACTAACCATCAGACGGACTTGAAGGAGACTTCATCACAGAGTATAAACTAAGTTGCTGTGGGAATTTTATTGTAATTACTCCTGTAAAATTGGTAAACAGGGAAACTCCTAAATAGATATCTATTAAGGGAGGGGATTTATCGATAACAGAGATCAGTTAAGTGTTATCTGCAGTATACATTGGATTTTGGGACATAGCTTGTAAATTGGAAAAGGAGCTGATTCTAAAAGGACACCCCTTAAGGATAGGGAAGAGGGCAAGGCCGGATAAGGAACCGGTGCTGCGGATGGGAAGGTCTGCCAAGGTCTACAACCCCTTCGGGCTGTGACCACCGATCACCATGGCCCTTACCGGACCTCTTCTAGTCCTATTTGGGGTCAGTTTCTTGGCCCAAGCTAAGATAAACAACTGCAGTCCATGTGTAACAACTACTAGAAAAGGATGGTTGAGCTCCCAAACATTGGTGTATCATACTGTCTACGACTGCAAAGGCCAGAAAATAGGAAGCTGCATTTTTAACCTAATTCAGTATGTTTTATGCAGGGAAGTTGACAGGACCGTATGCTATGATCCAAAAGAACTCCCTTATCAATATTGGGTAGATATGAAGACAGATTCAAAAGTAGGCAAATTAATTGGAACAAGTGAAGTTGTAACCACTCTGAATACCTCAGTGTCGATAGCCTTTGATACCTGTGACATTATAGAAGAAGACCCATATACTAATTGCGGAAGCCTGAGTTGGAGGAGATATTATAGTAACCAGCCCAAGTACATTTGTCCTAGAAAGGGTGGAACAGTGGCTTCTACATGTTACACTGATTGGATAAGAGATGATCCATCGGACGGGAGTTATCATTACTGTGGACCCTCAAATTGGGGTTGCGCTTGTTGGAGCACGGATCCCAGTTTGGGAAGGCCTCAGCAATGTGCGGGAATAGGATTAGAAGCCAAGACTGAAAACAGAAAAGCTTCCCCCAGTTGTACAGACCAGACTTGTAACCCTGTCAATGTAACCCTTTATAACTTGGAATGCTGGAAACCGGGTGCAAAAATAGGACTTAAAATATACGGAAAGGGACAAGACCTGGGTGTAATTATTAAAATTGAAATCAAAGAAAGGGCAAGAGAATCAGTGCAACATAGATTGTTATTCAACTCATTTTATCACAAAATGGAAACAGGAGTAAAATATGAAATCCCCACAGCTGCTAAAAATATATTTGTAAATCTAGCTGAAAATATTGCTAAATCATTGAACATAACTAATTGCTATGTTTGTGGTGGAACAAATCAAGGTGAACGATGGCCATGGGAAGCATGGAGAGCAACATAAGCTATCCCCACGTATGGAAAACAATGGGAAAGGGTAATAGGAAACAACAGTGGGTGCTTCAAACAAGTATAATTGGAAGGAGTTGTTGGCAAAATCTAAAAAGCGAAGGAAGACCAGTAGGTAACCTGGAGTGTGAAGGAGGTTACCTATGGAATGAAACTCAAAATAGCTGGGATAAATGGGGAAGCCCACTGATAATGGAAATAATAAATTTAAAAATTGGACTAATGGAACAAACATACCAAATGGTTGGCCAACTCCTGAGGGATATTATTGAATTTATGGCAAACTAGATTATGCATATTTGCCAGAAAATTGGACAGGATCCTGTGTATTATGAACTATAAGATCCAGTTTTTTCCTGTTACCCATAAATCGGGGAAAGCAATTAGGAGTCCCAGTGTATACCAAAGCTGATGAGCTAAGAGAAAGGCACCACAAACGAAGCCTACAAATCGGGAATTGGAAAGATGACGAATGGCCTCGTGAGAGAATCATAGCCTATTATGATCCAGCTATGTGGGCAGAAAACAGATCCTGGGGCTATAGGACCCCAATATATATGCTTAATACGATAATTAGGTTGCAAGCTGTAGTAGAAATAGTTGTAAATAAAACCAGAGATGCACTTGGGTTAATTGCAAAACAAAATACCAAGATGAGAACTGCTTTGTATCAAAATCGCTTAGCTTTGGATTATTTGCTAGCACAGGAAGAGTCGTCTGTGGAAAATTTAACCTTAGTAATTGCTGTTTAGAGATTGATGAAGGAAAAGCTGTGAATGAACTTGTAAAAAGAAATGAAGAAAATTGCACATGTCCCAGTTCAAACTTGGAATGAAATCAATTTAAGAGAATTATGGGGGGACTTTATGCGTGGTAGCTGGCTTACTAGGACTGGGATAGTTGTATTGGGAATATGTGGAGGATTGTTAATAATTCCATGTTTAATACCTTGTTTTACCAGATCAATACACTCAGTTATACAAGGAATGCAAATATCTGTGGTACCTGTTGACCCAGAACCAGGGGAAGGGCAAACCCATTCCCTGATGATAATAAAAACAAAAGAAGATCCAAAATTGGTACCAATTCAGCAAGTACTGACTTGATTGGAAAAGAAAACACGAATCAATACCATGAAAAAGGAAATGGGGGATTGTGAGATGTGTTCATCTGATTCGTGTCAATGTGGAGCAATGCTAGGGCCGCATGATAAAATGTGACTTTCTGTCTTATACATCCTTGTATAACCACGAGACTAAGAATGTGGTTAATGTATGTATATAGTTCTTGTATTATGCAATGGTCACTTGACAGGACCAGCTTGGACCAGTTTTGTTGCTAGGCAAAAGTCTGTGGGGGGAGAATGCATGGGGTCTGGGGTTGAGAATATTCGAGAAGATTCCAGAAGATGAAGAAGGCATGCTTGAAATAGGACATGCCTACTAATGCATATGCATTAGTAGAGGGGATATAAGCCATGAATGGGAACTGCAGGGTGTGCGTCTTGGTGGGGCGGAGACTCCCGGCACACCCAGTGCTGTTTGCTTGCCTTTATTCCTTTAATAAATTGCTAACTTTAATTGGAATCCTATTTGAGACTCAATCATTTATCACAATAGTATACAGGATACTTTATTTGCTTCCTCCACTTTCCATTTTTCTAATTTTCCTGTCTTCTTCATCTTCAGCCAGAGTATTGTGAAGGAGATATTAAGCATAATATACTACTTCATAGAACCCATATATAGATGTATAGGAGTTTCAGCAAGGGACTGCAACTAAGAACCATCTGAGCATGTTTTTAAAGAACAGAATAAATAGGTAAGTATTTTTCCAAAAGAAATGAATGCTACAAACCGATTCAACTTAGTGAAAATATTGCAGACAATTTTATTTGAATTAAAGTTCAGAACAGAAGTTGAAACACAGCTTTCAGAACAGCTTTACTGGATAATTTCAAGTCATCATTCATTCTTATTCTTCCAGATAAAGAAGATACCACATCACAGCTCCATATACTCGACTTACTGCACCACCCACAAAATAAAAAGACCCAAAAAAATAAAGTAGCAGTCCCTTCTCTTAAGTCTTTAAATCTCAAAGATACGTTAGGTAAAAAACTTAAGAAGCAAAATGTGGAATACTGAATTGTGGAATTAGGCATTTCCAAGGCAGTATTTTATTTTCTGAAGTTGGTGGCATCTCTTTGGAGCTGAACAATTCATTTTTTCTTTTTAAATTCCTATCAACTTGAAGGTAAAAAAAAATGTCATGAATAAAAGTATCACAACTACCTTTGAAAACTGTAAAGTTTTTAAGAAGTTACCATTAATAGAAACAACTTAGCTTTATCAAATATAAATATTCTTTGTAATAAGTGAATGTTAGGTAACATCTATATATACACATATACATTGGTTTTGAATTAAAATAAGATAGACTGGAATATTTTAACAGAAATTGAATGCATTTCTTTCATTTCTAGACACGGATTACAGTTGCCAAACAGCTAACTTTGTAAGCATAGTAAAAGAATTTTTGAACTCAGAACATACTTGTTCTGAACATAAGATGTACTTTAATTTTCAGTGAGAAAAGGACCTGTGTGACTGAACAGAACAGCATTACAGCATATTCCATTATTACTATGTAAGTAGAATAAGATGCTAATTGTTCAGTATAATCACTGTCAAATCACTTTAAAGTTTATTCAGTTAATTAAGTTGATAGTTGTGTTAAATTTTCAGTAGCTTCTTTACACCATACCTGACACAACTTTGAAGTTTCAAAGACTCAAAGATCGAAGTACACATAAATCTCAAAACCACAGCCATGTGAAATGCTGTGGCAGGGCAATGGAATATTTAAGTCTCTTGTCCTAACTACTTGGCAACTGTTAATAACAGTGAATATGTACGTAGTTAAATATATTCTAGCTTAAAACCAAAAATATTATAATCTACTATTGTAGCCTGAATTATCTGTGTTTATCATCAATGGATTCATATGTTTATATTTTGCCTGAATGTTAACATAGACAGCAAGACTGTTTATGTTTTTTATTACTATCCTGTGAAACGTACTACCCTCTTTCATGAGATCTTCAACCTTCTTATCTGTTGACATGACTATTTTTGTTTCCCCTGTATAATCTGGATCTTCTGGGTATAATTCATCTCCTGTTACAAAATAAAATAAAATAAAATAAAAATAAACAAACCCAACTTTTACATATACAATGCCTACCTTATTTTTCAGCCTTTGATTGAGTGACACTATCAGTTTTTAAAATATTTATCAAGACATTAAACTCAGTGGGAATAGATTTGACAATATGCAAGTAAATTGCCTCCAAACATCTTAGTATTTAAAGATATAGCCACTAATTTCTAAAGTGTCTGTCAAACACACAGCGCACACATTCAATGCTCTTGCTAATACTAACATGATGTCTTGTCAGGTAGGAATTTATATATATATATGATTGTATAATAGATGGAGAACAAGACAAAGATTTTTCTGAATGTACAAAGGCAGGCTACAGAAGGAGAAATGCCAGAATTTGTTCATAAATCAACATATTAATGTCAACCATATGAAACAAATTATGAGCAAGAACAGAAATAACTATGCTGCTCAGGTGGTCCAGTAGCTTGTCTCTGACAGTAGCTGTTATGAACTGTATCAGAGGAAGAAAAAATGTAGGAAAAGAATGCAGTAACTTTACTTCTAATAGAGTTTTACTTCACAGTTACAGACTAGTTTATGTCATGTGGCTTGAGTATGTAACAATTTCCAAGTTTTTATATACTTAAAAGAACCTTTATCTTATTTTCTTACCTGGTAACAGCTGAATGAAGCCATCTGAAGCAGTTAACATTATAGGCATCCAACATTCACATCCCTCTAGAGCTCGATCAGAGCTGAACTTGTGTAATTCATGAAGTGAAGAGAAGTTGCACAGTCTACACAATTCATAGAACTGAGGGGGAGCAAGCAATATTTCTTGAGATTTAAAGAGTTCAATGGCTTCTGGAGGTGATGACCACTGTAAGAGGAAAGTAAGCACTGAAATACTAGTTCCGTAAGCAGATGGCAATTATCAGTAACTTTAAAAGCTGTTTGCAAGGAAGTCTTTACAGAAAAAGAGCGTGAAGCAGTCTGAGTTATCTGAACAGAATAAGAGCCATGCATAAACTATACCAGAACATAACCAAGAAGAGATTCAAAAAGTTTAAATAAAATACAATGAAAGCAATTTGTAAAAATTGCATTTTTCCTATAATAAATAATGTTTAATTTTAAACGCAGGCATCCAAAATTTGGAGACTACAAGTCTGGTTTCTGGGACCTGACTAAAAGTCTACTGAAATCAACAGAAAACCCTAAGCTCAATGTGAATTCAATCAGCAGAGGTTGCTATGGCTTCAAGGATCTCAGGTGCTTTCAAATTTATATAGCAAGATCTGATAGAAACATAAACATAGAAACATAAGTAATACCAAAAACATTAGGTAAAGCTTTATGGAAGTTTCAGGTTTCTCTTTTAACTTACCTTCATACTTTTCAGATTTTTTTTAAAATGTGAAGACCCAAATGTACCTGACTCTGAGCTGTCTTTTACTTCACAAGCAGTCTTTACTCTTTTACCCCATAAAAAAACAAAGTCAGAAATAATATAGCTCTGAAACCAGTTTTGATAATACAGCATATTTTAGCAAGTTTGTATGTTACTTAAAGTATTCCATCTAACTCTACAAAAGACAAAATTAGGAGCTTTTGCAACCCTGAAACACAGCACATACCACTTGGATCTCTCTAGGCCTACTGAGTGTTAACTGTATGGTATCAGCACTCTGTTGATATGGCACAAATGAATGTGTAGCAAGTGATTTAGATGTCATCTGTCTTTAAAAAATCAGAGTGTAAATGTTCTGATATGAAACACTTTGAAAAAAAAAAAAAAAAAAAAGCTTCATGTAAAGAAAATTCATGTGAAACGGCCCTCAAGAAACTAATCCTTATCTGTCAGCATGTTTGATTAAAGGGGGCAATCGCAGTTACTAATGGAAGTAGGAATGCAAGCGGGAGAGGACTGTCAGAAGAGGGAGACACTTCTTTTCCTCACGACTTAAGGGAGCCCTGTCAGGATGGGGGGGGGAGATGGGGGGATTAGACCTTTGGACCATCTGATCACCTTTTCACCTGCCCTGTACTGAAAGCGAGCACAGCAGCTGGCCTGCGCCCCAGGGGGACGCTTGCCGCTGCAGCGCCCCGGCGGGGTGGCGCAGCGCTCTCACCAGGCAGGCCGTCACCTCCCGCTCGTCCTCCGAGGCGTGCGGTGGCCGTTCGGCCAGGCAGCACAGGTAGAAGGCCGTGTCGTAGCGGTGGCCACCGGGGCCGGCCCTGCCGACTGGGGTGAGCCAGTTGCTCCACTCGTGCAGCGCCCAGATGTTGGGCACGCAGCCCAGGTGCCGGCAGAGCTGCAGGAAGCAGCCAGCATCCTCCCGCACCCGGCGCCGCCACTCGCCCAGCTCGGCGGCCGGCAGCAGGCTCTCCGTGGGCAGCGGCCCGGCCCTGCCGCCCTCCCCCGGCCCGCTCCCGGGCACCAGCAACAGGATCCCCGCCTCCTCGAAAGTCTCCCGGATGGCGCAGATACGGAAGGCGACTTCCCCGGGCAGCGGCGAGCCCAGCTGCCGCCGGTCGGTGGCGAAGATCGGCGCCCGGCAGCTGCCCGCCGGCGGCGGCTTCACGAAGCCCAGCCCGCAGAGCGGCGAGGCGGGCAGCAGCCCCAACCAGGCCGCCGAGAAGTCCGCCGCCTCCACCAGACCGCCCGGGAAGACGTGTGCGCCGGGCGCGAAGCCGCTGCGGGAGCTCCGCTGCAGCAGCAGCACCTCGTAGTCGCAGGGACCGAGCGCGGAGCGCCCCGGCCGCGCCGCCGCCAACAGCAGCGTGGCCGCCTCCCGCCAGTGCCGCAGCCGTGGGTTCATCGCGGGGCTGGCGGAGAGCGGGATGCGGCGGCGGTGGCTGGGCGCTGAGGCGCCGCCTGGCCGCCCGGAGGAGCCGCTGCAAAGAGAGGAGAGGGGACGGGAACAGGCTGAGGGCAGGGCGGGGGGCAGCAGCAACGCTCCGGGTCCTAACGCGCGGGGCCGTGACACAGGGCACAGTCTGAGGGTTCGCCGGGCGGTGGCACCTGGCACAAGCTGAGGGTAACGTGGAAGGGCTTCAGGCGTGCGGCAGACAGCGGTCGCTGGCAATTTATTTGTGAAAGTAGGGGTTGGGGCACTTTGCAGTTCACCGTTATTCCACTATTCCCCTTCGTACACCGAGTGTGACGAGAAACAGTTGAATCTTTACCATGGATCCCAAGTGTGACTTGAAATTGTTGACTTTGCTGATTATAATCAGCTGATTATACTAAAACTGGGGCAGAACACCAGCTGTGATACAGCCAAACAACATTCAAGTCTGACCTCCATCTCTCCTTTCTTTCCTCATGACCAAATGTACATGCAAAAACCATCTTGTAATTGTGGCCTCTTTTTTTCATACTTACTTAACCAGTGTTGCTCATCAGTGATTACAGTCTTGGACAATGGAAGTGTGAAGTCCACTACTATTGGACCTATTTCCTATTGGAAGGCATTTTGAAACCAAAACCACGGGGTTTGCCTTGCATTTGCACTAAACTTGCACATATAGTCTATTTTTTTGAGTTAAATGTGTATCTTGTTAGGAATGTGCTTTGTCTAAAAGCTGCTTTAATGGTGAAATATTAATAAACTACTGAGGTTTTCCAAGATTTAATGTCCGATGAGCTTGGCTGCTGATCAAAAGGTGTAAGGTCCATTATGTCAGATAATTACCACATAAAGGCATTTTAAGTAGAAAGTAGTTGTGTACCAATAACAAACAGCATCACTTTAAAATCAGCTGTAATACCAGCACATACACAGATCTGTCTTGCATGGCAAAAATGCGATGTATAATATCTCTGGAAGAGTATTTCATAACATCTAGGAAAATCTGATACTAGAGAATAGTGATGATGTTGTTTACTTTCTATACAGGATATTTTCTTCCTCTCTCGCCAGTGCTCATATGTCAAGCAGGAATATCCTGGACAATTCCTCCAGCTTCACTGCTATACAGCAATAAATTTGGCAGATCTACTTTCATAGGCATTCTTGTATGGAGGGGTAAATGTAGTTTGTGGCTGGCATGCACACTGCTGTTTGCACCCTCAAACACATAAAATACAAGGATTGCAGCAGAGAAATAGGTGTGTGGTTATAGCATTATTTATGGCTGTTGTCAGCATTTGGAGCAGTCCTTTGGGAAGAGACAGCCAAGTGCAAGTGCAAGTTAAGACAAACAGATTATTCTCCACTCCCGTTGCTGCATTTTTCCAGACAGTCCTGGGGTGTGTAAGGTACCTCTTCCCCCTAGGCAGGGTGACATCCCTTGCCTAAGGGTCAGCATATTCACCCTATTGATGGCAATTTTTAATCTTCCTTTCAGTATTGTCTTAGAAGAAGTAGTACAATGTTCTTTCATCACAAAGATGAAACCATCTCAAGCAAAGTTCCAGAAGTATATGAACATGTGAGTCTTTAATTGACACAGTTATCAGGACTGGGGGTGGCAGGAGGTTCTGAGGATGAACCAATTGACGCTCAGAAACTCCTTGAACAGAAGTCTAGGGTGCAAAGGGATGTTTTGTCCCCTCCCGGTTTCCTACTAAGGCAAAACCGAAGCACTGTGAATGTGCATCCATCTCCTCTCTCAAAGCTATATTTAGCTTGCTGGAGAAAGCTCAAAGGACTATGGAAAATGTCCTAAAGCCAAACTAGATTTAAGGTTATCTATAAGGCATGTTTATTTTCATCTCCAACTTGGATTACTACTTTCTTCAACATATTCGGCTGAAATGCAGAGCTCATCTCACCTGTACTTAGAAAAATACTCTATTATCAGGAATGCCAGTCCTAAAATGAGGATACTAGTTTATGCCACTGCTGGAGTAAAAGCATTCAGGGGTATTCTGTGTTCAGCTGGGCTTTCCTGTGTTATGGGCAGTATGTAGGCAGGGAATACATGAGACTTTTAGAGTGTTTAAGCTCCTGTGATAGACTAAATAGGTGGACTTACCGAATAATATAAAAAATAATAATAAAGAATTCATTGTACACTTTTCCAAGTATTGTCCAAAACATGAATAAATACCAAATCTAGAAGATGCAGGTTTGTAATTATAGTACCATTATAAAGTTTATAGCTACTTTCACACAAAACAATTTCCAACAAAGCAAAACAGATCAGAAAACTAGGGTACAGAGAGTATTAACAATTGGAAATGTTTAACTTCCAACAGATGCTTAATGGATTACATCTCTCATGAAAACTGAAATTATGGTTCTAATTCTGCAGCCTTTAATTACGTGAGTAGTCTTTGCACATGTAATTTCTGATGAGTAGTGATGGCATATATAAGTAATGATTCAGACCACTCCCTCTACGACCTAGAACTCCAGTGTGTATTTATATATAAAGTTACACATGCAGTTAGATTAAGTTGCGAAGAGAGTATCATGTTTGCTGTGTCAGTTACTCCTCAGTCACTTTATATGGTATAAATAGTTAAATATTATCTTCTGTCTTTTCTCATTTCCAACTTTCTCACTCTTTCCACCCCCAAGGATTATGCTGTATATATATGGCTTCTTCAAGATTGTACAAATGAATTGCATTTGAATTTTTAAATAATTATTTTTTCTTAAGACAATTATACATGACTATATAATGTCATGTACTATTCTTATTAAAAACAAAACAAAACAAAACAAAACAAAAAAACGATTTTCAAAGTCAGGTTTTAGGCTGTGTAATTCCTTAATGCTGACACATCAATGAGTTTGACTGTACATATTCTTTGAATGTTTGTGTGCAAGAGACAGACTTGCGTGATCATATACTTCATTGAATTTTTTAACTCATTGTGAAAAACTGACCAATATAAGTTCCAAGAAGGTGAAAGTCACAGCTCATGCATTTATTCTATGATTGTGACTTCCCTTACCGTGCACTTGAATTAGAACTAGCTGTTAGAGGATTTGTTTGTATAATTTGGTGGAGATGTTATTAGTAGTATCTAATAAACAATGTTCTGTAATAATAGTATAAATAAAACACACTATTCAATCAAAAACAAACAAACAAAACCAAACAGCACTGTAGAGGCTCAGGAAGCAGATTGCTACTGCTTAGGAAAACCACAGCAGATTTTCTGACAGAATTACTAGAACAGAACAACATAACTCTTTTTGCTAACTAGCCTCTGCAGTTCACAGAATTTCAGAAATGCTGTAATTTTATTTATATTTGCCTACATGGCTTCTAGTCACACAGCTTCCAGCATGCAGTGTTTGTCCATGGCTGTATATAGGAGATTGCAGAGGAGACTTCACATTGGTTAAATGCCATGTGACTTTTTACCTTCTTAAAGGTTTAATCAGTGATAGCTGATTAAGTTGCATTTCCAACTGCATCACAACACTGCAACAGCTAGCTGCCAGAATGGATGGCAGAATACAGCCTTCTGCGACCACTTTATCCCAATAGCATGAAACAGAGAGAAAAGGGGCTGTCTTTAGACTGGAACTGATATCAACTTGTATCAAAAGGAGTAAAATACTGTAATCAAAATATTTTTACTCTTATTCTGTACTGAGTTAATCAGAGAACAGGTAGCCAGTTCCAATTAGAGATACTGCATTTTCTTGGTCTCACTAGATTTAAGACACTACCTTCCTATAGAGAAGCCATAGCTTAGTATTTTTATGCAGTTATGTCCTATTTAATGAAAAGCATACTTCGCTAACATAAGATGAAGACACTATTTGCATACATCTATCTCTTTTCATTACCTTGTCCTTCCCTCAACACATATGGATAATTTTATATGAGAAAGACACTCTTTTCTAATCCCACTTTTACTGTATGCTTAACATAGCAAATGCTGCTAACGTGTAGACAACCGTTTTGTCCAGATCCCTTCCTGCATTAAAAGACTTACATAATCGTATTGAGAGAGAGCACTTAGAGAATCTATAATCCACTGGTCTTCCAGAATGACTTTTTACATAATGAAAATCTGTGAAGGATAAATATGTTTACTAGGAGTTCCATTAGCACTTAAATATAATGTATTTCTGGAAAAATATACATAAACAACAGAAACCTTATATAAGATGAAAATGAAAGCCCATAATCAATCCTTTCAGACTGCAAACAATAAGCATGTTTCATTTTGAATCCAAAAGCTAATGACATCAACCAGTTTACTCAGTTTTTAAATAACTACATTCACATAAAAAAACATGCTTATGTGAAGAATTTTGAAACTAATTTTATTTCATATTCATAAAGCTGTTAAGTTTAAAGTGACATTCCATTGAGGCAACATGAGGACTGTCACTTTAATTTTGGTTCTGTGTTCACTTTGTTAGCAAATTAAAAAACTGCGTGCAATTTTCTTACATTGATAGACTGGGAGTCCTGGAGTAAAATCACACATTGCTGCATTTAGCAGACTCAGTTCAGATAGTTTGATACGACTGTTATCTTTGTTGCTATCAATACCACAGGACAAAATTTCACAGTCCTTCAACTGTGTATATCTTCTGTTAAAGCAAATGCAAGCTTTGCTGGATGAATGAGGACAGAGTTTGGATCCTAATACAAGAGCCTCTGTTAGTCTAGCCTAGTATGTTCTCTAGTTTTCAGTTTCCAAAGCCAACGTTTCCTTGCTTTTACTGAACAATACAGAGCAAGCAGTGCTGAAGGCAACATCATGGCTGTTATCCTGAATGTTGTCGTAGCTGTTTCTTAAGAGAGAGATTTTTTGACTTTCAAATGTCCAATTTCCCTGCAGTATAAATTAAGATATATTAATATATTCATCTGTTAGTGTGTGGAAAGGGTGTGTTCATTTAAAGAAAACTTTAATGTGAGGACTTTGTACATTAGTTTGATTCCTTTGGTTGAAATAGGAACTTTTTCTTTAGAAGAATGAACTGAAAAGCTGTGTCAATATTTCAGTTTTTGTTTGCTTTAAATTACTGCTTCAAGCCAACCAATAAGCTGCAAGAATGTACTTTAATTTAAATGAAATAGTGACAGTAACAAGTTTTATTAAAAGTGTAGAAAATACCACCCATGCACAGGAAAAAAAAAAAAAAAAAGTAATTCAAGTCAGTCAGCAATAAGATTTTAGTATATATAGCAAAGTTAACATATGTATCCTATAAATAAGGACAAAAGAACCAAAGTAGAATAAGATTCAAATTAAGCAACCAGCATCTTTTTTTTTTTTTTTTTTTTTTTTGTAGTAAAAACGCAGTATCATTCTCATTCACTGTTCAGCATCAGAATATCTGTATTCTCATCATGCTATCTAAATATAGAGTATTTTGAAGTTTGACTTCATGTTATTCACTTACAAAAACAGCATTTCTAGTCTCCTTCCAGTTGCATTCCAGTGGGGAAAAATCTAAGGCTGTGAATCTAGCACATTTCTTTATTTCTTAATTTAAAAGAAACATAAATATCTTTGAGGAGTGGTGGCTTCATATTATTTTGCTTTTGTGTGCTCTAGTGCCTGAACCCTGTCACATTGAATGTACACTTGTAATAAGTGTTTTTGTTTGTTTGTTTGTTTGTTTTTTTAATAGTAGATTAATAGCAGGAATGCTATCCACTTAGATGGTGCCAATCATCTGTTACAATTCTACTTCCTCTTTTTATTTCAGGTAGCTGAAATATGAGATAATACAGATTTTTAGGAACAAATTCATGATGAATAAATCCGCAGTGAGCTTTGTCTTAAGATTTGAAAATACAATGTTTTTCCAAGGTTCAATCCTTTAAATATTAATCGTGTGCACACTCAAATGAAGTACAACTTACATAATTATAGGCTACTTATATGAAGTGTTTGGGTCCTGTATTATTCAAAATCCTCCCCACCCCAAAAAGCCATGGACTAAAAATTTACAACTTCTCAACTCATTGAGTCTTGCTTTTGAAGATGAGATTACCTAGTCTTAAAAACAACTCTATAAAAATAGCCATTTTAAAACAGTATATCCACTTTAGGATACCAAAATACAAGATAATGAATGCTGTAGATGTTACCATTTACTTATCCACCAGAAACTAGACTTGCATTACTTGGATTTTCAGAAATGTTGTTAAATGATCTGATTCAAAAAGGAATATGAACTCTTCAAGAAGTGCAGAATAAAGTCCAACTTCTGATCCACCTGCATATAAACTAAGTAATGGGAGAGTGCAAAGAGTGAAAATACCCATGAATCCTTAGTGACTAGTGGTGGCAGTCAAAATTAGTACATTCTCCTGCAGCTTTTGCTCTATTTTCCATAAACAGATTTACTCAATATTATTGTGAAGATTTTGACATTTAAATCAACACACAGCTATTACATCTAGTCTATCTCTAGACAGATGAAAGCAGTCGCACTGGTAGAAACGGACTTGCCTGGTAAGAGTGATGCTGGGGATCTCTAAGAACCTAAGTTAACTATTGACAAGCCACATCCTATGGAATGAATTAAAAATGTGAGAAAAAAATGTGGAGTTTTACAAACTCATGGATTTCCATGCGAACAGGGTCTAGACTGGATCAATGTGCAAAACTCACATTATCCTTCAAAGTAATGATGGTCATTAGCCTTTAATTCAGGCCTCTATTTCATATGCTTTTTCCTCACCTGCAAGTGGCTAGATTCAAATTTGTTATGCACCTTTTCTCCCCAAATCCAGTTCTCTTAAGTTCTAAAGAATCAACTGGTGGTGTTTAAAGTTGGTTAGTTCTCAACTCAAAAAGATCAGCTGTTCACAAGTGTTGACAACATAATTTTATTTAACAAACCTACAGATTATTGTCTAGTAACATCACCAGACACATCTGATTGTTACTTTTTGATAATGTGTCCACAATAATCAGTGTGGCAGAATAATTACTTATTAAAGCCCCCACATCATTGGGTCCTTTTATTTGCCTGTGGAGTCTGGAATGGATAGTGTGTATTTACATGAACAGAACAAATCTCCTTAGGTTACATAATAAAGGAACATAACACATGGGTCTTTTCAAGACGATAATAGAATTTCTCTGCTTCTCTTTGCTTCTCTGCAAAGTTAGTGTCCCCCCAGTTCCACATTTCATCACTGACAATTTTTAAGTAAGCATTGGAAAAGTTTTCTGCTGCTCTTGCATTTATCCCCCAAAACTGTAGTGCGTGAAATTGGACCAATTGTGGGTCCAATCCTACAGACTTCCTCTTTCCCACATGATTAATCAGACATTAATGAAATATGAAACCAAGTCTTTTTGTTTTAGCTTTGTCTGTATTTCTGCAAAACTCGAGGTTTTGTGGAAATGTGACTGTACATACAAAGGGAAAAATCCTTGCCCATCAATGTAATAGATAATCTCTTTTGGGACAATTAGAAAGGTCTGCTTTAACACTACATCATTTTTGTTTGCCAGACTACTTTCAAAAATTACTGCATCTGTTGTGGGTGGATTCACTGCTTCTGTCCTCACAGTTAACTGTGATGTTCAGTTTCCTTCTACAGAAAGAATCTGAACCAGTGGCAAGAATCAGCCTTTCTGCAGGGGAAGATAAAATCATGATAAACATGGAACAGAACCACGAGGCTTGCTAGTATTTTTCCGAACATGCAACTCTCCCTTTTTCCTCTCTGGATGTGGAAAGCCATTGGTCATTTGTGTGTGCTGTGCCAACCCACGTAACTGGGTTCTGTACAATGCAGTCTAAATCTACCATCAGTATTTGCTGAACACTGCTTGTTTCGTTTTCTCAGTACTCCTCCTCACCTCCCCTTTCCCTAACCATTAACTTATCTAGAATAGACACTTACATTCTTTTATTGGGGTTTTCATCCTTCCCCTTTCCTCCACTGAAATAGTATCTTGTGTATTTGATGAAAAAAATCTCAGTGCATTCTATTCACTTTGTTAGCCTCCAAATTTGTTACTCCCAAATACTGTAAACAGTGAGCAGCAGCAAACAGTGGAGCCTATTTGAGAACAAAAAATACAGGCTTCTGAGAATATTGATCTATTAATAGCAGACAAATCCCTGTTACAGCTAGTAGTGATAATACCCTGATACTTCATAGTTAACTGTTACAAGTCCAGCAAACGAACACATCCTATTTGCAGGCTGATTTACATCTATTTTCTTCAAAAAGCACGCAGAAAGAAACTGTGCATTTTAGGATTTTGAGAGGCAGAAGTTTTGCTTTATTTTTTCAAGTGCTAGGTTTCAATTCTCAGCTCACCCCGGTGACCTGTTTTGAGAAGAAACATGAGGCATGAAGCACTTCACGGGCAGCCATGGGGGCTGCTTTTCAGAGCCCGCACCAGCCTAAGAGAGTTTTACCACACACACTGCCAGGACAATGGCGATAATGAGGACAGCGGAGAAAATAATCCCAGCTAGAACTTTGCTGATATCGCAGAAGGATTTATTTTCCTCCACAGAGATCATGCCAATAGAAGACGCGCCCACGCTGATGGTGGATTTGAGTTCAGCCCCAGGGTCTTGCTTAGCCTCTACCGTCCACTGGGGAACACTGACCTTCATTTCCATCTCGTACATCATTTCTCCTACCTGGTTGATTTCGTTTTCTAGGTCTTTCAAATCCACCACGTCTATATTGTGCTCAGCCTCGTATTTCATGTTCTGGATGCTCATCGCCCTGGCGGCCACGCCAGAGGTTCCCCCGCTCATGCCTGTCTGGATCAGGTGCTTTTTAGGGACGTTCAGCGGGAACTCGTGGCCCAGCTCCAGGGCTCTCCTCATGTCGATCTCCAGGATCTCTAGGCACGTGGAGAAAATCACCCATAGCCTCTCGAACTCGGCTTTGTCCTCCTTACTTACGCTTTTGTCCTTCAGGACGGCGGTCAGCTTGTTCCTGTTGGCCACCGCCAGCTCCTGGGCTTTCTGCCGGGTTTTCTTGAGCTCTTCGCGCAGGTTCTGCGAGTCCGAGGTGCCGCCGATGGTCAGCACCATGTGCCGGTAGCAGGCGGTCACCTTACTGAGCGCGTCCAGCAGCGCCTTGCACTCCTCCTTCACCATGGCTCCGCCGCCCTCACCCGCTGCCGGGACCAGGACCGCGCAGCTGCCGGAGCCCGGCACTACCAGGCATAGCGAGGGGCGGCTTCGGGTCGGGCGGGCGCTCGGCACCCTCTCAGCCTCCTCCGGGTCCCCTTGCGGCTCCTCAGGCGCCTCCGAGAGCCGGGGGAGCGGGCAACATCGCTCCCTGCCCGCTACCGCCGGCGCGCGGCAGGACCGGGCCGCCTCATACCGCCTCAGAAAGGAAAAGCCAGAGCTCCGGAGGACGACCGGCGACTGTCCCGTCACATGGCGCCGCAAAGGGAACGCCCGCAGCCCGCGGGACCCGGCCCTATAAGCCCGCGCAGACTCCGCCTCCGCAGGCTCCGACCCCGCCGCTGCCCGGCCGCTTCCTCGCTCGCTCCCAGCCGCCGCCCGGCCGTTGGCTTCGTGCGGCGCCGCCGCGCCGGGTCCGGCCCGCCCTGGATCCCGGTAGGGCTCGGCTGAGGCATGCAGCGGCCGGGGGAGGGGGGTGGCCGGCGGCGGCGCTCCGAGGCTGGGCTGTTGGCGAGACGGCGCCGCGCTCCGTGCCCGTAGTCCCCCGGCCCCACCGCTCCAGGAGCGGCCTGCGATCCGCCCTGCGATCCGCCCTGCGGTCGGGGGGCGCGGCGGCTTCCGCCGCGGCCTGCTCCGGGGCCGGAGCCTCCTCCCTCAGGAGGGAGAGGCGGCGGCAGAGCGCCGTACCGTGCCCCAGGGCCCCAGTGGGTGACCACGGTCCTCCCGCCGCCCCTAGGCTCGCGGGATGCTGCTGAAGTGGGGTTAACCCTGGTGCGGGAGGTGGTTGTATGCTATGTGTGCTCCCCGGTTCCTGCCCGCTTCGTGGTGCACACTTTGGGTATGCCGAAGTGTCTCAGTTGCTTGGGGAAAAGGGTTTGCGTTGTTCTCTTCTGTGTTTTTTTTTTTTTTTTTTTTTTTTTTTTTTTTTTTTTTTTTTTTTTTTAAGGCCGATAGGAAGTGTGAGCATGCAGTTCAGAACGGCTGTGGATAGCTGGAGTCAAATAATCCTATGTCAGAAGGGGCAGAAAACACTGAAGTTTCTTGCCAGTGGAAATGATATTCCACAGACTGTCCTTGCATGTATGTTGAAATTGTTACCACAAAGAGCAGTAAGCTCTTGAGTTGTGTGTTTATTGTACATCTGAGCCTTCTAGAAGAACAGATAGAACTGATGTTGAGCACTGCAGACCAGACAAAGTTATGTTGTCTTTATTACCTGTGATGTGCTTTTGCCAAAGCAGACTCCTGGAGAACTTACTTGTCATAACATGTGCTACTTACTACATGTGCCTTAAGGTTTGTGGCTAACAGAATGATTTTCTGATGTGATAGTAATTGAAAAGATGTGAGAACATATTTCCACAAGGAGGGGGAGTGTAACCCACTCCCTTATCGTGTTGCTGATGTGGTGTGGTGCGTGCTGTAGACAAGATAGTTGGCTGTGAGGAGAGGGCTCCAGGCAAACCAGCTTTCAGGTGCTGAGCCTGGTCTGGAGAGTCTGTCCAGACTGCACTCCCTCTTCTGGATCTCAGTAGCTTTGGAAGTCAGTCACTTGCTCCACTGTCTTCTTGTTCTGCCTTAATTTTGGACCTAGTTACAAGTCAGATAGCTTCCACTGCAGGTTTGCCACTTGTGGAAGAAGCCACCTTTTAACTTCCATGGCAGGCTGCCAAGTTACTACAGAGTGTGCTGAGCAGCTCTCTGCCAACTTGTACGTTGATAGTCAAGAAGTGATGAATCAGTAATGTCTGGCTTCTTGCTGAAATGAAGAAACACAAGATAATTTTGACCTTGTAAGTGAGGTCTTGTAATTGCTTAATTATTGTCAGGTGGAAGAAGGATTAGCTCTAGCATTGAATCTGGAGTCCTGTGTGACTTGTGTTAAATTTAATCCTATTTAAAGAATGCGTGTGTGTGTGTAGTAGCTGCATTCAAAGTCTGCTACACCACACTAAAGCTGCTATTTGTTGTGGCACACAAGGATTTTGGAGCTAAGTTTCTCTGAAAGTATCTGAGAAGGAGAGGGGATATTATTTCAGCCACATGTGACTACTTAGAATTGCTGGCACCTTTGGGTTTAATCTGTATGAGATAATGCCTCAATACATCTTCAGGAGTATTAGGTGGGAAAAAAGAGGCTGTTCTTTAGATTAATTAATTAATTTAGATTAATTAAATTAAGTTCAGCTGTATGCATTTATTCCAGTTCAGGTAGATTGTGGAAACTACTAAAACTCAAGTTGCAGCTTCTCAGGCATGATGTTAAGAAAATCTAGATCTTGCTACCACTTTGATACAACATGCTGACTAGCTGACGTATTGTCCTGGAAAAACTATTAGGAGCAGCATAATGAGTAGGAACAGAAATGTATTTGCTGGTTCTGTGGAAAGGCTTCCTTGCAGCAGACCATGATTACCGTATTTTTCCATTCCAGTACTCTTAAATATTTGTAAAGTCTTCTGTGGTGCATCTTGAACACTACTACTTGTTTAATCCTATATTGTCACTGTAATAGACTTAAGCAGTATTATAGGTAAATAAAAGTCTGTTTTGTTTAAATGGCTGATAAACTTTGTCTGATGGTGTTGCTTTTGGAATAAGCTCACAAACTGATTTTTTTAGTTGTGCTGTGGTATGAGAAAGTTGAAAGCAAAAGCCACTGTGAGATGAGGAAAGAAAATAAGAATTGGATACAGTGAAAATGAATCCAGTTGTGTGTCTGATAACACTACGCAGTTTCCTTCAGCTTTCCTTTGACTTGTTTTCTTTTAAGCATTTCGCCAGTGAAGTGTCTAGTAATGGTCTTTTTTTTTTTTTTTTTTTTTTTTTCCCTAAGCTTCTAGCAGTGGTAAGACTAGTGCTGGCCTGCAGCAACTTGGTTTTCCTATTGGGAAGTGCAGAAAATGGATTAGATTCATTAAATATGAGCTGGATATGATGTCAACAGTGGTGGTCTGTAATTCTGCAGTCAAGAAACAGCATAAACTTCTGTGCCCCACATCCCTGTATGTTCAGTGTTCAGGCCCCAGTACACAGGCTGGGGAATTCTACCCCTGTCTTGCCTCGGGAACTAAAGGATCAAAATAACTGGCCTAAGTAAAATACTGCTTATCCTCATATTTCATCTCAGCTTGTGTTTGTGTGGTCCATCCAGGTGTCCCTCAAATAAATGTGCGTACTGATACCTCTGCAAGCCTGAGGAGGTAAATACATTTCACTAATACTCGGAGGAAGCATCCATGTTTAATAGTGTTTTGGGAACTTTGTACCTTCTGTTAATGTTTTTCCTTTAAACGTGTTCCTTTCAATGTTTGTGGCTCACCAGTCAGCATTTTTTACATTCTTTTTCCACAGCTTGTTTGTGAATAGCTCAGGCTTCCCTATTTCAGACTTAAATGTAGCTTTAGTAATGATAAGCCAGAGAATGGTTATGGCTGGTGGACTTGTAGCTATTCTAGTATATTTTTAAATGTGCCAGAATTAAGAATTGAGAATCTGGACTATTCTGTTGTGGAGAATGCAGCTTGTTCCTTAATACTTGAGTAACACTGAGAAAGATGATCTCCAAAGTCAAGGTAGGTGGCTGGTTAAAAGCTCGCCTGTTGAAGGATGAGCTGCTCATAAAACAGGTTCCCTGGAGGAAAGAAATAGGTGACTTAAGAGTCAAGCCCATGTTCTTTGGCCTCAAGTCTGAGACAAACAGGGTTTCCACATCAAGCTATAATGCAAATACACTGTTAAAATTGAAAGGGTGAACTTTTATTTATTTATTTTTTAAAGAATGAGCTCTGTTGTAGGTTACAGGAGAGGAATTCATAATGAAAAACAGCACAAAGAACTGAAAGAAACCCGCTTGCATGGTGCTGCCCTGCTGCTGACAGATGCTATAGTGTTGTGGGAGGCCTGTGTGAGAGCATGGGGGCAGCAGTAGCAGAAGTTGTAGGGGAGACAGAGCTGCTAGACTGTAAAAAGGGAAGTGGTGTCTGTGTGGGGAGGGGTGAGCAGAGACAAAAATAAAATAAAAAGCTGGTGCTGGGAGCTGGAGGTGTTTCACCTTTCACTTGAAGAAAAACGTGACTGCAGGGGAGATGCTGAGAGAAAGGAGCACCTTCTTGGAACATCATTGTCCCCTCCTTCCCAAAACCTGCTGTATCACTGTCACACTCAGTCTGGCATAATAAAACTTAGTTTTTCCCTGGTTTTTAGGAAGCTTTGAGCTGACTAATGCAGATTCACCGCTCTATAGTCTGATAATTCAGAGGTGGTGTTCAGACTTATCTCACTTTCACAGAAATCTCTATAAGCTGCAGCTGAGCGTAAAGGTGTAGAAGTAGGTTGTTTCCTCCCTAACAGGCCCTGGTGGTGAGCTGGGTGCATCAGAACGTGTCTTAGATGCTCAGTGTTCATCCCTTAGGGGAGGGAGTAGGCTTTCTTGCCTGTCTGGAAACTGAAAATACCTTTGGTTTTTCTTCCTTGATGTGAACGCTGATTTGAGGTCTCAAAGTCCAGACTGTAACCTTTGCCTTCAAGTAGCATAAATCTGAGGAGTAACAGTGCAGGTAAAACAGTAGCTAAAGTGGTAACGAGTGTTTTATTTGGACTGAGACTAGTTAAATTCCATGGTTAAATTCCTGTCTGCTTGCAGAGTGCTTTAAGATGTTCCTGCTAACAAAAGGTGCTTTAAAAGTTTTTAACAGAATTGCTTTCCCCCCCAAAATAAAGTCATTTAGAACTGGGCAACAATTGCTTCCTCTGGGTTTCTTTCTACAGAGCTAAGGGGCTTGCTAATGTGGTAGATAAATATGAAATTTATCAGAGGTGTCTCTGCATAACGATTAGCTACTCTGAGCTGAACATCTCATAGCTGAGTAATAAATTATTGCTTGTTCTGATTTTTTTTTCATTCTTTTGAGCCTTTCAATGAATGGTATTCTAGTTATTGGTTTATTCTTTAGTTGTTAATGCTGTAGAGCCTGCAAGCCAAGATGGAATTAATGTCTGTGTGTGAAATGAACAAGCCAAACACAGCCTTATGCTGTTCAACACTGAATCTGAAGTGTTTCTATACAGAATCCCTGATTGTGTTAAAGGTTAATTTTCTCTGTAGTGTGTTTACCTTAATGGTATAGCAGGATATTTAGAAGATGTACTTAAGAACTGAGTGAATAGTGATATATAACTTGTAGGGTGTGGATGTGATATAGCTGTCAAGTAAATGCAGTGAGATCTATATTAATGACTATCTATTTCAAAATCCTTCTTAAAAGGATCTGGTAGGTCTGTAAATGTAACTGACTCGAGCATCTCTAAAGGAAAAGTCATCAGTCAGAAAATAAACTTTCATAGTTAAGTCTTGCTCCTGGCTTTCAGTACCAAAGGTTTTAAGACTTTGTTTCCAGTCTTTTGGGAAAAAGTGACATTCTTGGATTCCATGGTGGATAGCACAAAGCATAGCTAAATTTAAAAACAACGACAAACAAATAAAATCAACATACATGTCATTAGGATTATCAGTCTATTTTTAACCTATAAAGGATTTGGCTGATCTAAGGTTATGCTTTTTTTGAGAGTAACATAATGTCCATTAGATTCTCTGACCAGCTAGCTTCTATTCTTCTAGCAATTTGAGTTTTTTTCTGTGTTTACAGGCGTGAAGCTTCACATTTAAGTGTTTCCATTTAAACATTCTGAGATTAATACTTGTGTATTGCTTTACAGCTCAGCATGATAGAATTTAAGAAACTTAGTGTGTATGGCTTCTGACAATTTTTAATGGACTTTCACTTAAGCATTAAACAGTTCTGATAATGTATACATGGTTTTGTGCTTTTTTCTACCCTCTTAATGTTAGTAAATCTAAATCTGTCCAAGGTGGAACTAGAGGAAGAAGTCCACCACCTGCCACTTCAGTGAAATTAGATTGAAGTTGGTTGTTATGTTCTGCCAACAAATTCTCAATGGAGTGTTCTAATGCATTCCTAGAATTACTGCAATGCATTAGCTGGTATTTTCAGATGCACTTAACTTTTGAGGTGGAAAGAAATTTGACTTAACCTCAAAAATGCCTGAGCCAAAATTTGGGGAATCTAATGTGTTCTTCTGATTCTGTGGACTTAATCTATTGAAGTGTAGCATAAAGGACTTGACTTTGCTCTAATTACTTATATTGTACACAGCTTATACATCCCCATTTCTGCCTCTCCATCAAGAATGCTGTGGATAGGTAAAAAGGAGGTCCAGGTGAATATAGCAACTTAACTGCTCAAGCTAATGAGCACTTTCTTTCCCTTTGCATACCCACACTATAATCATATAATATAGCCATCCGCTAATGTAGCACTGAACAGATGAAGCACTAAGAGAGGGATATTCAGAAGTGATTCTCAAATCAATACTTGCTTGTTTACTGGTAGTTACTTGCTGCTGTGTGCAGTTTCATGTGTTCAGCTAGTAGTTGAGTCTTCAAAGTCTGCCTCTGCTCAAGCTGAGTGACAAACACTTGGATGAACTAAGAGTTAAACTCCTTTATGGGGGTTATAGCATGCTGATGGCATCTTAGTTGCATTACAGTAGCTAAAATGCCAGAATTGAACGTTTCAATGCAGTTTCTTGGGACTTGACTTCTTTTTGGAGCTATCAAGCATGATTCAACACAATCATTCAACAGTTGTGTAGTAAAAGAAATGTCTACCACTAAGTGTTTTAAAATTGCTTAAATGTAGTAACTCATGAACTAGAACTGAAGATTGTTTCAAAATTACTGTGGTGATCTGTGAACTGAAAAAGTTCTTCAAGTCTCTAAGTCTCTTAAGTTGAAGACTCTAGTCTCATTTTTTTTTTCAGGTGCAGGTGATGACTTAAGAGTTGTGTGAATCAAATAATAAGTTTCATAAGAGCAGGGTATTCTCTGGGAGTTTCCCCATCCCTCAATACATCTCTTCCACTTGTTTGGCCAAGGTGTTAAATGTTGATCTTAATTTCTTCTTAGACAAAGCTTCTCTTTTTTTTTTTTGATAACGAGGTACAGGTTTCTAGATAAGGGAAGTTTATAGGAGGTGTTCCTCTTTCCCCTTTTCTGCTATGGGAAGAACTCATTGGACTTAAAGATTCATTAAGCTGAAAAACTGGCAATATAGCTATTGCAATTGTAAGCACTTGTGCAGTTTTGCCTCTGCAGTCTGATGCTCAGTTGCCTTTTTGTGTCAATATGCTCTTCTGTCATCTGCTCTGCTGCCCAGTGCATGGCATCCAACTCATCTTCTCTTCTTGTGTGTAGGTCTTGGCAGTCTCATCTACCACTTGACCAGATACTGAACATGAATTCACCAGTAAAGGCAGGTGAAGATGTGTTAGTGGGCTAACGATGTTAATAAAAGTTTGAGTTAGAAAGCTTGATTTATATATATATATACACATATACATATATATATATCCAGCCTCCTAGCCTCACTATATCCATATCACCTTTAGTAGAGGTTTGTCTAACAGGTTCTTAAAGATTTACCATACCAGAGGCTTGATAGCTTTACTAAGCAATATAAAACACGTTTATCTTCTTTTGAAAGGTGTTCCTGATCTGTAAATCGGAGTCTCTTTACTTAAGCTAAGGCCTGTTTCTTCTTCAGATATGTTTTTTAAAAAAACCTCTTATCTGCAGATATGGAAAAAAAAAGTTCTTTATTGAGACCTTGATGCATCTGGGGATTTTTTTTTTTTACCTGTTTCATGCAGTTTCTTCACCATAAGGAACATGTTTCAGATCCTGCTTACCAGGCATCTTGCCTTTCTCACTTAAGATTATTCAGTCAGTTCCATCTTCCCTGAAGTGTAGCACGCAAAAAAGAGCACAGGATTCCGAAGTAAGTCTTGTCACAGCAGACTACTTCATGGGCTGCACATGTGTTCATACATCCCTCTGCTGTGTTCAACTTCTTTGTAAGAAGTTGATGATGATTCATGTTTGGAATCCAAGCTGCAGTCATTTCTGGTCTGTTGCCTAGCCTGTTCAGAGAAATGTTTTCTGTAGCTGATGAGTACTGCTTAGTGAATTCTGTCTTATCACACACCCGTGGAGTATCAGTGCTGAGATGTCTGTGTTCCTGTAGCAGACCTGCTGCTGTGCTGCATCACCTTTCTTCCTTCCAACACTGCTGGTCTAGGAACTTGTGTTGCAGCTGCCTGATGGGAAGTGTTTACAGCAATCAGCTGTGGAATCGCTAGTGATAATACTGTTGACCCATGTGCTGCAATAGGACAGACCTTCTGTGAAGCTGTAGTTTTACAGGGCTGGATGTCTTTTACTTGCTGAACTTTGCTAGTCTTCTGAAGGAGTCAATGGATAATCCTTTTCTCTCCCATCCTCTGAGTAAACTTCAAAGCTGTGTTCCAAAATGGTTTTGGGACTGATAACTTATTATTCCTTCACAGAAGCTCTTAATGTTACCATTTTTTGAAAGTGGATGAACTATTTTGTTTAGAACGTCACAGGAAAACTCTGCTTGAGGCAGTTATCTGCCACTGCCAAACTTCAGTGGTTCATGCAGAGGTTATCCAGGCTGCTGATAACTTCATAGTGGAAATTGCCTGCAGGCTTATCTGATCATGTTTGTGTTAAGTTCTCCTTGTGCCTAATTATAAGGAAGCTTCAGACTGTATGTAGATCAGTTAACAGATTGGATGAGGTAGCAGCGTAGCTGAAACTGGAAGACTATCTAAAAATCTGTGGGATTGGGTGTATTTTTTTTCTGCCCTATTAAACTGCCATGCAATGTTTTTGACTCTTCCCTGATCTATGGAGAAGGATATGGTTTAGGTACCAGCGCAGCATGAGGTAGTCAATATTACAAACACAACAGAATAAGTATTAGAAGTTCATACTAAGCAAGTAAGGTGTGAAGTATAACTACATTGAAGAAAACAAGAAAATACTAATTGTCTAAGGATGACCTGCTCAAATTAAAGTTCTCTTGCTCTTCTCACCTATTCATGGGACATATAAGTGAAATTGCAGGAGGAAATCATCCAATTTCTGTTTCTTGACTCCAGGTGGAAATGTATAAGACAGACTACTTAAGCACTTGTAAACCTGTTAATCTCCATTCTTCTGAATAAAATAATTTTGAAGTTGGTCCAGAAAGGTCGTATTAGGATTTTTCTTGCCCTTGTGTCTAGGACATAGTTTTTATTGAGAATTGAAATTGAGGAAGTAAACAAAGGGTTTAGTGCCTCTAGATGTCATCTTTGCCCTGTGGCTCACTTAGTGGTAGCTCTTCCAGTGCCTAGAGATTAGGTTTTCTGTCTCCAAGCACTTTTGCTCACTGTTTTGCCAGATTTTGTCAGCCTGACTTCAGATTGTTGAGACTTTTTCCATGGGAGTAGAATTGCCCACAAACACTGGATTTCATGGTGTCTTTTAAATGATGACTTAGATATTCATATCTTCTTGTTGTACTTCGTTCCTATAAGTTCCCTTGGAAGGTTGAGTATTGTTTTACACAGATTGCTGTTACACTTTTGGGTGTCTCATTGATCTGAGTCAGTAATTGTTACATAGATAAGTCTTAAGGCTGAAATGAGCATATAGTGGAAGCATCAATGTTCTGTGATGCAGTCTAATCTGCTGCAAAGGAGCAGTCAATTCATCTCTTCTGGGTTGTTTTAGAAATTAGAAATAGAAGTTACCTAGTGCATCAAGTGGTGGTAATGTAGATCTAAACTTCTTCTTCTGTAAGCTTTGTCTAAACATATCACGTACTGTTAGGCTTCTAACACCTGAAAGGGATAAGGTAACATTATAAGGATAGCTGTGTAAAAGGATTTTTTTTGGTGAAAATTTCTTTCCTAATAACTTTTGTGTGTCTGTAGTTACATTCATATTACGCATGCCGTTCACAGTTCATATTAAGACCTGAAACTGTTTTTCTCTTTGGACAAGGAATCAAACTGCTCCAGTGGTATATCCCTATACTGTACTTTCACAGCTACCATATATTAACCGTTCTCTATATGGCTTTTTTTTTTAAAGAAAGTCTCCTTGGAATATCTGAAGTCCATATGGCTATGTATGATGAAGACATCTTGAAAAATCCCTTTTATTTGGCGATTCAGAAGCGCCGTCCCGATCTCTGTTCTGAAGTTGCAGAACTCCATGGTATTGTAAGTATACAGTGTATTTAAAAGTTGCTTAATAAATAGTAGTGATATGCATTTAAATCATGTCTCCTAAGACTCGTAATGATCAGCACAAGCCTACCTGCTAACTACATGCTTATCTGCTAACATGGACCTCTCAATAAATGCATGGTAGTAAAAGATGGAAGTGTGTGCTGTTTCTCAACTTCACGCAAAACTATTTTTCTTTGGTATGAACAGAGTTCTGTGTTCTTCTACTTGCTTGTAAAGCTTAAGGTAGGATTGACTTCCTGAAATCGTTGGTGGACAGACAATCACTTGTTTATGACAGCATTTTACATATTAAAACAAAGCTAACAAACAGCTGGAATAAAAAATCCAGTCCATTAAGAAGTTTGATTTGAATGTTCTGCAGTAAGTCTTGATCCAAATAACCCATTCCAAATGGAATATATATTTATTTATTTATATTTGGTGTATATTTATTTATTTATATTTGGTGTATATATATTTATATTTGGAATATATATATATTCAAAATAACCCATTTTATTGCTATCAGATTATAAACTTAAGTCTTGATTGGATAGGGCTCTTTCGATTTTTATTACCAAGGTGGTGCAGATTAGCAGAAATGCTAAATTCTGTTCACTGGTCTTGTCTGTATGCTGTTATCAAATATCCTTGACATCCTTATTGTAATCTTATCCTTAATTCTTTGTATTAACTGTACTGCAGGTTTGTATGACCTTGCTAGCTTGAAGTGGGTATGGCTATTGCAGTGTTTATATGTAGAACAACAGGCATATTTCTAAATAAATACTTAGTAAAAACCAAATATATAGTGATTTGTATAGGTTAAGAAGAATACAGGAGAACGTGAACAATGAATGGTTGAGCACTTTAGCTTGTTAAAGTAAGAATCTGTCAAATATTTGCATGACTTAGATATGCAATTAATATTCAAAAATAGTCTCTGTTCTCAAGTCTGACCTCTTACACTGATTCTGGTACTGATAATGGCATTGCTTTACATTGCTAGGATAAAAGTGTTTGTATTGAGTCATTGTCATTTCTGAAGGAAAAAAAATCTTATTTTAGGAGTAGAATTGTCTTGAAGACACCATTTCTGAAAGCTTCCAAGTACAGGAAGAACTTGGAACATTTGCTGCATGTTCCTTACCAATGAGAGATCTTTTCAGCGTGTATAATGTGTACCTTGTATTGAAGCGAACACCACTCTTGTGTTAGAGTACAGACTTCATGCTTCCTTCACTTTTTTTCTAATTGCATTATACTTTCCTGTAATTAGAAAGTGCTTATCCATTGCTATACTCCAAAGTACTTAACTTCCTATGATTGAAAAACTATATAGTCTGAGTGGAGAATAATACGATTAAAAGAAAATTCCAAGACTGATTGGGTTAATAATAGGAATGTAGATTTTGTACTAAAGTCAAAATACTTAAGATGATGTTAACTGCCAGCTAGTGGTAGGTAGTTTTGTTACCTCAATAGACAAATGGTGAGTTCAGTCAGGCTCTATTATGAATAAATGTGTGTTACTATATTAAATCAGATGTGCATGTTAAGTTATGATTTAGTCATACTAAAGGTTAATGTGGCAAAAAGGACAAACTTTCAAAAAGGAATGAAGTTTTTAGTATCCTTTTGCTCTGTTTTGTGTATCAAAACAGTCTAGTTCTGATCTGGTTATGCCTGGATTATTACTAAGAAATAAATTGGCAGTACCAACAGGTTGTTCAGGTTGAAAACTAGACTTGTGTAGTGTATGCAAATATTAAAATGTGTCTTGCTTACTAATTAAGAATGTGTCCATCTGCCAATCTTTTAGTTACAGTAGACCCAAGTTGTTTTTTAACTTTGGTTTATTCTTCATTCAGATAGGATTTCCTTTTAGTTTGAAAACATATTGTAATTTTACTAGCTGCCATGTTTAGATCATTCAGATGACTGGTGGAGGTAACTTATATGGGATTTCATCTCCTCACTATTGTTTGCTTCAGTTCCATCTGTTCTCATTCAGATAAGTCACAAAATTAAACTTTCGTTAGCTGTATGTCTAAGAATGGCTTTTCCTTTCTATTTTAAAAAAAAAAAACTGAAAACAGCTCTCAATTGCGACACTTGCTGGTAAATGTGTCTAAGCCAGATTTAACTGTGTGCCTCTAAAGGAGTGTAAAAGGCAAAAGCAATCAGGGTTTAGCTGGTGATGTATTGCATTTGTCTCTAAGTTGTGTGTTGGTTTTTTTTTTCATTTTCTCCCAGGTATTAGTTCCATGCAAAGGAAGCCTTTCAAGCAACAGTATTTCTACCTGCCAGTTTGAATCCTATGTTTTGAAGCCACTAGAGGAAAATTTTCAGACCTTAAATGGAAAGGTAGTTCTGTTTTGATATCTGAATGTGGCCTGGGGACACTCCAGTAAATGATTTGCTGCAGTTGGTGACTGTCAGTGTTAACTAATGGTTACAGGAGTTAGTGAGGAGTTGTAGCTATCTTGCAAAAGAAGTATGTTGCCCTGTTGTCCTGTTTAGATGGTGTTGCTGCCTCTCACTTTCAGCTTACTACTTTGTCAAGCTTGTCTGTGTTTTTTAGCTATTCTATCTTTGTGAACAAAATGGGTCATCCCCACTTGTGGCTGTTAGGAATTTTATTGCGAGGCAAAAGGACTGTTATCACTTAGTTAACTACATCTTTAGCTTTCAGGCAAATAGCAGCTTGCCTATATTGTATGTGGATTCAAGCTTACCAATGCTTAAGACAATTTCAGTGGTATTGAGTTGTATCTGAAGCCTGATTAATTCAATAGAGTAGAAACTTATTCTAAAGACAAGGCAATGCCAGCAGTGCATATGCTTTTGATTTTTTTTTTCACTTGTCACTTTTACAATACAGTCTGAGATTTTGCACTGGTTTGCAAGCAGTCATCTAGATCTTCCTAATGTAGATACTGGAATTGCTTTAGAAGATGAGCATGAAAAATGTAGACAAGATACATGGTATTTTTCTGAAGCTGGGCTCTAGAACTCAAATATAAGTTGTTTTTTGGTTTCCTTTCTACTAAAAGTGCTTTAAAATCTGCAAATAATCACTTAGTTTGTAGGATGTCTGAAACCTCTTGTAATAGTGAGCTTGTAAGGAAAATGGAAATAAGCAAGGTTAAGCTACCTGTTGCAGGCTGAAGGAATTCCAGCTTCAGTCTACATAGCATGAGAATACAAAAAAATCTCAAATCTATGGCCTTTCTTGTCTTGCAAGATTCTCTTCTTTCCTTGAAAATAACTATGCAATGCAGAAGTCAGTAATTATGTGTTTGTGTTTTTTTTTTTTTTTTTTTTTTTGAAGGAGTTTTACACAATCTTTTTTGTTTCAGGAGATCTTCATACAAGGAAACCTCATCATTTTAGGAACTGGTTTTAGTCACCATCTCTCAGTCCCTGTACTTTTTGAAGAAACATTTTACAATGAAAAAGAAGAGAGCTTTAGTATTTTGTGCATAGCTCATCCACTGGAAAAAACAGAAAGCTCAGGTATGTATTGAAATAAGTCTTGTTTGCATGGTGAATAAATTAGTGTCTTTGTTTAATACACTTTCTTTGTTCTGAAAAATGCTGGCTTGGTTGAAAGCTCCCAGTATTTACTAACGTGCTAATATGGATGCTGGTATGTTGGTGCAAAGATATACTAAGTTGCTGCCAGCCATACTTAAGTCTATATATCCCAGTCTCCACAGTTTAAAAAAAAAAGTGGAAAACTTGATCCAGCTTTTTTTTTTCAGTGCTCTGTTTAGCGTTGACTGCTTAAAAGTAGTATTTAATCTCTTAAACGTGACATCTGTTTCCAGATGTAAGGTGGATGCACAAGACTGGATTGAAATAAACTTTCACAATCACTGCAGTGTTTAGATGTTGTATTGCATAGCTACAAAGCAGTGCATCTGATGGTTGTCTCCCCATTATGTTGAATGTGTTACATTTTGGCCTAGCATTGAAAATGCTCGAGACTGGAACACTATTTCCAAAGTTATTAAAGTTTTGAATGTATCAGGGTTTCCTTGTGAAATTTTATAACAAATCTATGTTAACTAATTAAAAGTAACTGAAGCTACTTAAAACACATGCTTTTTCTGAAATAGAAGGATCTGGTCTTAATACATAATGTCCATTTGAAATAAATAATGATGAAGTGAAGTGATGCCAGACAAGTGTGAAAATAGTACTGTGAGGGAAGTATGAAAGAAAGTTATTCTAGAGAAAATACCTGCAATGCAGATAGACTCAAACTATAAATATTAATGCAAGTTTAAAAATATTCTGTGGAGTTCCTGTTTTTTGCTATTATTTAGTGTAGTTGTATAGCGGTCTTTCAGAAGTGAGGTCACTTGCAATTTGAAATGAATGAGAGCTAAGCCTCTTATTAGCTAGCCTTTGGTTGCAAATGAAGGGTTTGCCTAGAGAAATTTTCATGAAAAAAATACATGAATTTGAAGTGAGGGATCCGATTGTGTTATTCAGAAGGAAAGTGAATTTGGTTTAATGTTTACGTGGAGCGATTTTGCCCTCCCATTCAGAGAAAAGCTTTCAGAAGAGAACAGGTTATGTAAAAATCCAAGATGGCTTTTTTTACAGCTTGCTTAGAGCACACTGACTTCCTGCATGGGTATTCAGTCAATACGTTGATGTGCTTTTCTTCCAGGCCTGTGCAATACAAGTTGAGTTGTGTATGTGGTAATTTATTGCCACACAGCAAAAAAGCACGCAAAATAATTATCTATTCTGAACAAATGCTTGATGTAAAAGGCAAAAGAGACAGCTCTAAATGTGGTTATTTAATTGCATTAAGTTCTCTTAGTTAAAAGCAACACCTTCAGTTAAAAGTATATTAATTGAATTAGTGTTTGATTGCACACAAGTTGGTTAGGTATCTAGGGACAGAAAGTACTTTACCATGCTTACGTGTTCAATGAATTAACTCTTGGGTTTCATTTTAGGTGAATCTACAGCTTCATCAAATTCCTATTCTCTTAAAAATATTGAAGATGTTAGAGAATTCCTGGGAAGGCACTGTGAGAGATTTGATAAATACATAGGATCTTTCTACCGAACATTTAAAGAACATGAAAGGAAAAATCTCCGCCACTACATAGTCAGTATCTTGTTGTCTGATGTTTAATTTACAAAATATAATTCCTACCACTGCTTTAGATGTCTTTGTCTTGAGATTTTCTGTGTCAATCTTCCAGAGTTGTGGGAAGGTTGGAAAGGGAGAAAGAATTTTGAATTGTGAATTACAACATCCTAACTGTCAGGTTAAGGTGGTTGTTATAGCTAAAAATCTTATCTTGCTGTAGTTGATACTGTACAGTTCCAAGGCAGGAGAAATTTCCTTTCTTTGCTTATTTATGCTGTGTTGCTTCAAGTCAGATTAACCCAAATCTAAAAACCTTTTTTTTTTTTTTTTCCTCCTTAGGATTCTGTCAATGCGCTTTATACCAAATGTCTCCAGCATCTTTTGAGAGATTCACACTTGGTAAATAGTTCATTTAATGTACAGTACATGGTGTTACTTAAGCAATTAACTGTCTAACTTTTGCTGTTTTTTTTTGTGGCTTTTCTTTCTTTTTAGAAGATGCTTGCAAAGCAAGAAGAACAGATGAATATGATTAAACAAGCAGTTGAAGTAAGCTTCTGAAATTAAGGAAAATAATTGGCAAACTATTTTAACTGTTCCTTTTATGCTTAAACCACTGTGTTTTTTCCCCACAGATGTATATCCACCATGCTATTTACGATCTAGTCTTTAAATATGTGGGGACTATTGAGGCAAGTGAGGTGAGTTTCTTTGCTAAAGATTAGTTACATTAATTCAATGTATTTTAAAAACACGTTGCCTTTCTATTGATTAGGATGCTGCTTTCAACAAAATCACGAGGAGCCTTCAAGACCTCCAGCAAAAAGACATTGGAGTAAAGCCTGAGTTCAGGTGAGAGATAAGTGTAGATTTTTGAGCAATCACAGATCCTGAGGTCTCAGGCAGACCAAAGAGTGTAATCCTTCAGACAATAGCAGACTTATTTTTCTATTCATGTGAAATAGAAAAATAAAGCTTTGCAAGTGTTATTTTTAGGGCAGCTGCTGTGCTGATCTTTATCTCTTTTTCTTTTGTGTTCTTGTGGCTAAAGTGCACTCTACAGGGTGCAGAAGTGCAGATGTACTTGGAGTGGGGATGGAAATTTCTTAATGCAGTTTTTCATTTCAGCTCTGAATAAGTTCAGACTTTGGTTTTGGACATCCTGCATGGGAACCATAATGTATGCTAACAATTTACTTCAAATTATTTCATAGTTTTAATATACCACGTGCAAAACGAGAACTGGGTCAGCTGAACAAATGTACTTCCCCTCAACAGAAGCTACTTTGCCTACAAAAAGTGGTGCAAACTATTATGCAGTCTCCTAGCCAAAGAGGTCAGTAAATAGTGAATTAATAATTGATTTTAAGCTTTATTTTTCTTAGCCGGTATGCACAAAGCACTCTGGTATGTAAGCAGCTGTTTGAATTAGTCTTGTGGGCTAACAATTAGATTGGGGTCTTCTTTGCAGGTGTTCAAAAAAGCAAAATGGATGTGAGATAGATGCTTTTCCATGATGTGAGGTGGGGTACTTGGTTAGGTGTGTGTTTTAGCTAGAGCATCTGGGAAGTTTGTATGTGTTAGGACGCTTTCTCATGTAGAAAAAATGAGGGTGATCCATTTTAATGATCTAGCAGCAATCTTCAGTGTTTCCTGTCTGTGCTCAGTGATAATTTTGAAATCAATACTGTTGAGATGCATCTTCTGCAATGTGCACTATTGAGGGGGTGGTCAGACAGGCTTTCTGTCTTTTGTATTCAGAGTGCCACTGAATTCACAGAAATCAGTCTGTGATAGGCTTGCCTTTCTGTGATGGACCTCCAAATCTGATATTTATTTTATCAAGCCTGGAAAGAGAAGATAATACCACAAGATAAATGGAGCAGTATCCTAAACTAGTGCTTCCTTCACAGCATCCTTTCCTTTCTTCAGGAAGTATCTTGGGATATGGAAAAGCATTTCAACTTAAAGGGTAGCATTTGCCATCAAGAAATTTTGAGCTAGTGCTTTGTTCCCTCCTGTGTAGAAAGGAGGGAATGCTAATCAAATACTGCAACCATATTGATTTTTTGGCTCCTGGCAGCCTATTTTGAAGGGAGATTGAGAACATACTATTGAAAGGCTGCTTTGGTTACTTAATACACTGTCTACTATGAGAGCTGATTCTTAATCTTAAGAGACGTGACTAATATATGTAATTTCTTTCTTTTAGTTAACATGGAAGCTGTGTGTGCAGATGATCTTCTCTCTGTTTTGCTTTATTTACTTGTAAAAACAGAAATCCCAAACTGGTATGTAACTTCTTCGGCTGTACATAGCTCAGTTGTATTTTACATAATGGCGCTGTAGGGGCAGATGTTTCTGGATATTTAGTAACAACCCACCCAAAATGTAAGAGGGGCTGCTATAATGCAATAAGCTATTTTTAGTAGGACAAACAGCAAAGATGTGTTAAAAGTAACAGAATTAAGGGCCTATCAGGAATTCTGGAAGTGCTATCAGGAAGTACTGTATGTTTTGATTCCCAGTCTAGAAAACAATTTTAATGGGGGGATCTTCCATTTACTAGATCTGCGTGTCCCATATAGACTTCATCTAGGATGGAACTATAACCTTTATGCAGATTCTATGTGATCTATATGCTTCATGTAGAGAAATAGTTTGAATGCTTAATTGCTTGCTTCTAGTCTATGCCCTTCTATTTATTTCACACCACTGCCAGGAAAAAATTATCTAATCCTTTCATCTGTACCTGAACTGAGTTGTTGTATCCCATGTCTCAGATATTAGCATTTTTCCTTTAATATGTAGATATTAATTTACACTGGTGCTTATGATGCTTGAAACAGTAACTTGCTTGAAACTTGTGATGTGCCCTCTTACCGCTGTCCTTATGCCATCCTTCATGTTCTTTATATCCAATTCTTAAATTTTTATCAGACAGTTAAAAGAAGTAGTGCTCTGATCCATTCACAAAGCTCAAAACAGCTATGATTTTGCTAGCCTAACAATTTATTTAGAAGCTTTTTCTTAACCCACGTTTACTGTCTGCCTGGACTGCCTGAGATGAGTTGCTGTATTAAAGTATGTCTTGCCATAGTGACGTCTTATCTTTAGTGGCTTTAACTTTTTATTTCAGGATGGCCAACTTGAGTTACATCAAGAACTTCAAACTTTGCAGTTCAGTGAAGGATGAATTGGGATACTATCTAACCTCAATTGAGGCTGCAATAGAATATATACGACGAGGCAACCTGTCTGACAGATCAACAGTAAGCTACTCTTAAAGTCTGTTAAACGTGATTTTGATAAACTTGTTGGACTGTTGGTCAGAAGAAGCAAACAGCTAATATGAGCTCCTTTTTTTCCCACTTTAAGGAATTGGTTAGGAGGCAACTATAACTGAAGCAGAATCTAAAACATTAGAATGGAGTCCTAGTCCTGTAGCAACACTTGTTCGCTGTACGCTCCTAGAGGAAGTAGTTAAATATTATGTTTGCCTCTTCATATGATCAGAAAAAAATGACAGACCTATTTTCAACGGCTGAATTTTCAATAAGCTTTTAATACCTCCTGTACTTGCAGTTGTGAAAGCAATGCAGTACATCAGAGTAGGCATAGCTCGAGCTTACACGCACTTTTTTTATTTTTAAAAAACCTGGCTAGCAGAATGGCAATTGCAGTGTAATGTAAAATCAATAAACCTTTATAGTGCTTAAATACTGAGTGTTTGCAGTGTAGATGACTGCACCAAGTTGATAGTATAATGGGAGCACAGGACTACATGATATTAGGTGGTGCTTGAAGGTCAAGTTTGGCTCTCAGGGTTTGTAACCTAGCAAGGTTAGGAAGCTTGTGGATGCGTAAGTTATTTGCTGCTGGGCAGCTAGACCTTCTGTTAATCAGGTCAAATCCCTGCAGGCCAATCAAGGATGATACTGATGTGACTTCAGAAACTTTTGTAATCTAAAAACTTTCTAGCTTATTTATTAAAGGAATCCAGTCTTAACTATTCCTTTAAAATAATGTACTATTGAAAAACTAGATTTTTGTGATCTGATGTGGAAATCAAAAGGAGTGAACTAGGAATTGGAATGAATTCAATGTGTCTCAGTCTGCCCAACTGTGAAGCAGGGGCTGGCAATGGCTCAGTGTGCAGTGCTTGGGATGGGACAACATGGGGCACAATCTTTAAAGAAAAAACACCTGTCATTTTAGTCTTTTGCTGGTTTTGGTTTTGTTATTTTCTGGGATCTTTCCGTGAACTTGTCATGCATGAGTTTTTGTACACAAAAAAGGCACTTTCATTTTGTGTGTAAAGAGACTGTGGTATTTCTTGTTTGTATTGTATTGAATTCTGTTTAAGGAAAAAATGATGGTTGAAAAGGGAAAGAACCTGCCAGTCAGCTTTGCTTCCTACAGTCACTTGGCTGTCATTAATAATCAATGTACAAATAGCAATGCTGGTAGTCTGGATGGAGAACTGAAGCCAAAGTAGAACTGTCTTCCACAAAAATGTGAGCAAGTTGGAGAAAATAAACTACTTCCTGTGAAATGCCTGGCCCTATCCTTCCTTACATGGCTGAGGATATAATTCTTCTTACTGGGATTGCCCTCTGATTATAGCTTCTTGATAAATGCTGCTGCCAGTAAAATGGACTTACTTCTCTGGGAGGTGTTTGTCTTGAACTATGAGAGATGAAATATCTCTGTGCAGTTGACATAAGGGCAGTCTCATGCTGCTTGTATTAGTGTCTGCATGCTCTTAACAACAATGTATATTAGTGCAATGTTTCCCTCCATATCTCAGTTTGAAGAGCTCCAGGCTTGGAGTGCTAGTTTCCTGCTTTCTACTTTCAGTGAGTGTGTAGGGAGAAAACAATATGAAAGGCAGAGTGAAGGAGAGGAATTCCCAGGTGTCAATGTGGCTTGAACATTAGATGGAAAAACAGTAGAACCCTGAAGACAAGGAAATGAGTGACCCTTTGCTCTCTATTACAGATGAAAATGAAAGAGCTGCACTACCCTTTTCCCTGCTGTAAATGGAAAAGGAGAAGAAGGTGGCAGGCAATGAGGAGACAAACTTCTGTTGGAATTGTTTTTCCTTCAGAGACTTATTAGTTGAGATACTTCCAACTTCCTTTATCCTATAGCAAAAGAGAGCTGCTCTTGACCTTCAAGAGGCAGCAGTTGTCAGGTGCATGTCCCATGGCTTCCATCTCCAGATTGTGCTCAAAGGGGTTGTGGGATCTGAGCAGGAACATTGCTGTGCCCTTGGCCTTCATTCCAGCCCCTCATGTGTTTATGTTTAATTTTATAGTTGGCTTCAGATGGAGCTTCTGGCAGCTGATGAATGCTTTTTTCCAATCCCTAATGAAGCTAACTACAGAAGGAGAACTCTGCAGGGAACTAATGTACCCTGTGGGATAATGGGCATATCACCTTCATGTCAGTAAGCACTTGGAAACCTACCGAATTCTCTCACCCAAGATGATGTGAGTCTTGGAGAGACATTTTGGGTGGGGGTCAAGAGGAGGAGAGAAGTATGTAACTGATGGCACAAGAGAACTCCATACTATTTTCTGGTGCTTGTCAAATTTATTTAATGGGATTCCAGTTAATGAGTATTGGATCCTTGTTAAATTTCTATGCACAGCTAATATGTAGCAAGACCTAGCTCAGAAGGTTGAGGCAGGGATCTGGTAAGAGCTATGCACTAGAAAATCACTAGTATTTAGTTTTTTGCATAGAAAAAAAGCTGTAGGTGACCATGAAGTTGGAACTGAAGAAGTGCATGTAGGAGACATCAGGAAAGGAAGACTAACAAGCTAAGGATAATAAAGTTTTTGGGATGAAGAGTGGGAGATTCTGGGATTTGCAAGTCCTGAATTATCTATGGAAATCATCTTGGATTAGGTCTATGGGTAGATATACCCTTATAGGTAAAAATCTTTTTTCTATGTATAGAAAATAGTGTTAGATAAAAAGCTCATTGGATATTTGGTTGTATATCCAAATCTAGGTGATCAGATTTAAAATAAAACTGTCATACCAGAAAAAGTCCCATTCTAAGCAAAACTTTATGTAACTCCTGGAGTTGAAGTAAAACAGTTACAAGCAATTTTGTCTTTGAAGGCCTTATTTTGTGTCCTGGTTTCAGTTAGGACAGAGTTTATTTTCCTCCTAGTAGCTGGTAGGGTGCTATGTTTTGGATTAGGACGAGAAGAGTGCTGATAACATGCTGATGTTTTAATTGTTGCAGAGCAGTACTTACACTAAGCCAAGGACTTTTCAGCTCCTTGCTCTGTCCTGCCAGCAGGCAGTCTGGGGGTGCAGCAAGAGCTGGGAGGGGACAGACCCAGGTCAGCTGACCCAAACTGGCCAAAGGGGTATTCCATACCATCTAAAGTCATGCTGAACAATAGATAGGGGTGGCTAGCTGGGGTGGGGGGCCGGCTGCTCAGGGATGGGCTGGGCATCAGTCAGTGGGTGGTGAGCAATTGCATTGTACATCACTTGTTTCATACATGTTATTATTATTATTTCCTATCTTAATAAACTGTCTTTATCTCAACTCACAGGCTTCACTTTCCCGTTTCTCTCCCCCATTCTAGAAAGGGAGGGGGGAGGGTGAGCCAACGTCTGTGTGGTGTTCAGCTGCTGGCCAGGTTAAACCACAACATTTTGCTTGATATTTCAACCAATCTCTGATTCTTCTGGCATTCCTTTTTTTTTCCCCTCACTCTCTCACTATTTTTAAGAGACAGGGTTTCACCTGAGATGGACTTTTTTCCCGATTCATAAAATAAAATAAAGATCTTCTCTCCGGGCAAGGATTGCTGTCTTAAATGGCCCTCTGATTTTTTCCACACTGGGGACGTTTTTAGTATAAAATACACTGTGGAAGGGATGATATTAAAAGTACAATAAGTTTTACTGGTTATTTGGATTCTGAGGGGTGGGGGAGTGCAAAACATAGGAGCAGCTCATGAGGTTCTGATGAGAGTTTTCAGAAACTGGCATCTGTAGTAAAACTTTTTCTAGCTAATAAAGTAAAACTTTTTCTAGTTAATAATTTTTTTTTGATCAAATACTTCTTCCTGATCACACTGAAGAATCTATCTAAGAAGATCACCGCTCATATGCCTTGTAATTTGGGAAAGACAATGTGTAGATATCTTTTGTTGAAGGACTTAGGTTTGAAAAATCAGTGAATGTTGTCGCCTTCATGCATCTAAATACAAAACCAGTAAAAATAATTTCAGATCAGCCAACAACTTATTCTACATAATAAGATGAAGTCTGCTAATATTTTTTCAGCCTTCAGTACAAGGAAAAAAGTGTTTCTTAGCTTAGCATAAATAGCCCAATACAGCATGCCTACCCAAATAGTTTATGCTTTAAAAACTGTCTGTTCAATTATAAGGGAAGGAGAGCTTATAAACATACAACCAACCACATGACTGTGTAGATGTATTAGGAATGTACAAACTGACTTGACTAGTGAATTTACAAAGAGACTTTTATGATAGAGATCTTAATGTTGTGATAGGGAACAGATCTATATTATTCTGATTGTGGCTGCTCAGTTTCTACTGTGATCTTGGATAATCTTCTATTCTAAAATCTCTATATGAGTATTTAAAGTACTGAAATAATTCTGTTTATAGACAGTTTACCACGAAGTACAGATCTCAGTTATTATCTCTGTAGACCTCACAAACACATTTCTAACAATGTTATTGGCTCTAACAATGGAGGGAGGGCTTTTTAGACACTTTTACAAGAGACATTTGTGTTAATTTTTGAAATTCCTTGATGAAATTTCTGGAAAATCCTAACTCTTCATTTTTGATGTTCAAGTGATCTTGTTTAGCTGCAGTTCACTAGTTTCTGAAAGTTCATGCTGGCTTGCTACTCACGTTAAGAGCTCAATCAGACCTTATTTATATCTGGTATTTACTGCAGAAGCCACAGCATAGATCTTAAACTATCAAAGTTGATCTGATAATTGTGTGTTCATCTTAACTGCAGTGATCTTCAGTTTGGTGGATGCTGGGAGTCTTGCCAATTTTAGGGGGTTAGTTGATTGTGGTCAACCGCTGCCTGTGGTTGGTAATGAATGCCATTTCTTTGGTTATATTTGGATGATGACTACGTGCAAGTGTTTTCATCTACTTTATGAGAATAAAATTGTTTTCTTTGGATTAAGGTTTTATTTCATGTGATGTTCAATGCTGCCCCTTCAAAATCTTACTTGAAAATTTTCTCCTGTTTTTGGAAGCATATGTATTCTTCTAAAGTATATCTTCAGATTTTTCAGAAAATAGGAGCAGCCATTGTGAGGGTTGAGCTACATGTCTGCTTAGATGAATCTGCAGTTTTCAAGAGACTGGTAGGAAATGCAATACAAGTGAGTCTGGTGCAGAGTAATATTTCACATGGCCTAACCTTTTATTTTCCAGTACCCAGCAGAGAGTTCATGAGTGTCTTTGAGTCAGAGTTGCAACTGGGTCATCCTGTTTAATGGCCACCAGTAGGCATACCTTCCATGAATTTGTCTAATGACTTTCTGACTCCATTTATGCTTTTGATGTTGGCAGCACCCATGTCAGTGAGTTCCACAGCAAGAGAACATTTTCTCCTCTCTTGCTTCTCCCCACTCCCTTCCCAAACCTAACGTGATGATTTTGTTGGGTGTCACGGCTTGAGGAACAGTGAATAATCATTCTTCCTTTGTTTTCTTCAGACTTTCTGTGATTTTATAGACTACTGTTGCACAGTCAAATCTTTTTCCAGAGTGAAGAATCCTTATTTGTGTCCACGAGAAAGCTTCTCTACAGTTATTAAAAAAAGGCAATGGTTCTTGTTGCTTTTGTCTTTTCTATTTGCCTAGTTAGCTCATGGAGAACTACAGTAAAGGAATATTCTAGTGAACATCCACTTATTTTTTCTTTGGACAGCCGTTGTGCAGTCCTTTAAGCCTTAGAAATAGAATCCAAAATGTGAAACTGGCTAATAGCTAAAAAGTGGTTAATGGATGATGTATTCTTTTAAACTAATAATGTTGTCAAGCTACTTCATTTTTACTTGCAAGTGAGTATGTGGATAATTGATCTATATTTTTTTACCTTTAGGAATCTGACAGACTGTGTGACAAGCTGCTTTTAAGACAAAGGATGAATTTGTTGTCCCAGATGTCTGCTACCCCGATAGATAGCTTATTTAAGGTAAGTAATGGTGGCATTATGTATGTACTACTTATTTCATGTTTGTATACCATCCTTTCTGATTTTCTGAAATCTAATGCAGTGTTAATTATGTTAGCACTACAAAATATATATTAGTAGTTGTTAAAAGTGCATTTGTGTTTCTGTGCCAAAACATTACCAAGTTAAAACAGTTTTATGGATTTCAGTGCCTAAGAAATTTGGACTCAGATGAGGATGAAATGCTAATGCTGTTGGTGTTGATCAGCCCATTTAAAGCACATATAGCTGTTTATCTCTCACTATTTTCAGTGCTTAAAATTAAACAGGTTGCTAAAATAATTTAAATGCAGTCACCTGACAGCTACTTCATATTATGTGCTAATCTCATATTGTCGTTCTAAAGGAATTTTGCCTATATGAGGAAATAAAGCAGAACTTCTAATTATGTGTGTTTACAGCTTATGGCTAGAGACTTAGTAATTGTATAGAAATGCTTTTTGCATAGGGGGTGCTCAATTTTGTGACTGAGTCTAAAGAGAATAATGGTAATTGTTTTTTGTTTTTTGTTTTTTTTTATAAAAAGTGAAGTAAGCCAAGAACAGATTGTTTTTAATACTGAATGCATGTTAAGGGGTTTTGTGTGTTAATTTCTGTTTTCTAATGCTTGAATACACGTCTTTAACAACCAGTTCCTTTGGTTTTGTGCTTTAGTAAATTACTATTTTTTATTTTTTTAAATGCTTTTTATATTGGTTCCTCATTCTCTCTCTTTCCTTGGCATTTTGTAGCATATTGCTTCAGGTAATCAGGAGGAAGTGGAGCAATTACTAAGTCAAGGTGACAGTGACAAGGACACCATACAAAAAATGTGTCATCCACTTTGTTACTGTGACAAATGCGAGAAGCTAGTTTCTGGGTAAGCACTTTTCTTCTCTGCAAATACAGAAAAAGCTAGATATGAGTCTTAATCTAAGATTCCCTTTAGAAATTATGCTGCTTTCAGTTTCAGAGGATGTTGGGAGCACTTCAGAATATAAGAGAGAGCATACATTCATATGGTTTGAAAAAGCAGAAGAAATGTTAGGAAGGTACTGAATACCTTGGAACCAGGCAAATTTTGTGATGGAGACTGTATGTCTTTGGATGAGTGTAGTGCAGAATGTTTCTTTTCTTGAGCCTAATTTACACATCACGGAGAAAACCACTCTCAACAAGTATAAAGCTCTGTATAGAACAGAGAGCTTTAACTACCTCCTTTCTTTTATTATTACCTTGAATCCCAACGTGAGAATGCTTTGTGTGACATGACTTTATTTCCCATCCTTTTCTTACTCATAATAATTTGTCAGTGTGTAAGGCTCTGTATAAAATAATTTGTCTATTCATCTCCTCATTCCCCTGCTGCATAGATAACTGAACTGCTTTTAAATCGTTTTACAGGAAACTGAATGATCCTTCCATTATCACCCCATTTTCCCGAGATGACCGGGGATACACACCACTTCATATAGCTGCTATCTGTGGTGAGTATTTTGTTTTTCTTCATTAATGCCTTTTTCTCCTTATTATCTTTATCTTCATGTTACCGTGATTTCCAACATTGCATTATACAGCAAATTTTGCATTAAATTATTTTCTGCATATTAGCTATGGGAACTGGTATCTTGTCTTACACTGAGGTTACTGAATTTTATTTTAAGCTCAGTTTCTTATGAATAGATTATTGTTTGTTTGCTGACTGTTTACTTTTGCCTTACTTTTGCCATGCCTACAGTAGTTGTTCAGTTGTGAAAAAAGTAAAAATGTGTCATCAGAAAACAGTCTTGTTTTTAAAGAACTGTCAGATTGAAAAAATAATAATTTCTTTGTACTGCAGCCGACTATGCATGGGAGATCTGTACTATCTTCTGACTTGTAATGTTCACCATGCTGTTGATATGACATTAGAAGATACATTAACTTTCTTTTTTCAGTTTTTTTAACTACCTCCTTTCTTTTATTACCATCTTGAATCCCACCATGAGAATGCTTTGTGTGACATGACTTTTTTTTTAATTTTCTTTTATTTTCTTACTCGTAAGATACAATGTCATTTGCTTTTAGCTGGAGGTTCTTTTACAGAGCATTGACCTTGAGCTCTGACCTTACTATGCAACAAGAAAAACAAATACCAAGGAAGTGAGAAGTGAATGTATAGTATGTAGAAACTTAGTATGCAAAATGCAGAATATTATGTTTGAATATGAAAGCTAGCTTTGTTCTTTTGCAAAGTTTACTCTCTTAATGACTGTATGTTTTTCAAGGGCAAACATCATTAGTGGATTTACTAGTTGCAAAAGGAGCCATTGTCAATGCTACAGATTACCATGGTTCAACTCCGCTTCACCTTGCCTGTCAGAAGGGATATCAAAATGTTACAGTAAGCACTAAAAGGCTTAGTTAGAAATAAAATCAAATACTTTACCTAAATAATAAATGTATGACTCTTACTAAGCTGTTCTACTTTTACTGTCGTTTAGGCCTTCTGAGGTTTTACTTAGAATTGTGTATGTTGTCAGAATTGAGAAACTTTCAGCATCTTTATTTGCATATTTTATTTTTTCATATATTAAAAGGTTTTCTGCCATTCATAATAACCAAGCAATTGGTAGGTATGTATGCCTGAAAATTCATCTGTTTTATTAATACAAACTTCTGGTACATAGTAAAAATGAAGAGCCTGTTAACTTTCTGCTCTTGATTAAGGCAAAAGAGCCACTGCAGTTGTTGTGATTAATTAAATGACTTCAAATTGTTTTTAGGATAGACTATGCATGTTAATTATTGTGTACTTGAATGTTGTATATCTAAGATCCTTGAATTGCTCTTGCTTAAATTAATTTATCTTCACTTCTGTAGACTCCTAATATATAGGCTAAATTAGCATGTAGCATATATGTTGCAGTCTTTGCTGCAGTAGGTGATTCATTTTTTCAGTGACAACTCTGAATATGTCAGCAGGAGCTTTTATTTGGTTGTCAGGGTGGGGCAAAAACAGTGCTGTAATGGCAAGAGGGACTGTGTTACTATTTGAAGCAGGAGAGGCATAGATGGTTTTTCATGAAGTGCTTCATCATGCTAGAAACCTAAAGGAATATACAGGGTAGCAACTGTTTGTCCATTAATTTTTTAGTTACTTAGATGTTTATTTTTCATTTTTCTTCTAAGCTTCTCTTATTGCACTACAAGGCAAGTACGGATGTTCAAGACAATAATGGAAATACTCCACTTCATTTAGCCTGCACTTATGGTCATGAGGATGTAAGTAATTGTTTTGTGACAAACTAAATGGACATCCTAATGGAATGGAATTAAACTGTGATGCTAGTTTGCACTAAACTTGCATATTTGAAAAAGTAAATAAGAGATTTGGAGGTTAGCTGTTTAATGCTGTAACTTAGGACTTTATTCAGTAGTTCATAGCAATTTTCTTATGCATTCACATTAAAGATAGTATTTTTGTGCAAATTTAGTTATTTGATTTTAACTTTGTTCTTAACGGCACTGAACCATAAAAGCCTGCCTTTTAGGCAAAGGATTATATGAATAGCTGTAAAAACAACCTGTTCAGGATTGCCCATGTTACATGAATTGAGAGATGCTGCTGTATTTTGTTGATGGCTTTCCTTTTTTTTTCCAGTGTGTTAAAGCTTTAGTCTACTATGATGTTCGCTCCTGTAGATTAGATATTGGAAATGAAAAGGGAGACACTCCTCTCCATATAGCTGCTCGTTGGGGTTATCAAGGGATCATAGAAGTGCTTTTGCAAAATGGGGCAAATCCAGATATTCAAAACCGGATGAAAGAGACTTCCCTACAGTGTGCATTAAATTCCAAGGTACTCCTGTTTATCTTCCAGCTTGAGTTCTTTCTGATGCAATCCCACAGGCATGTAGATGCTTACCTGTTAACAGGTTTTTGTGGTCTGGTATGAATAAAGTGGAAATGTATGCCTGCCTTTGAGGAAGAAGGGTCATATTTTAAATCTAATAGCATGAATGCAGTCTCTCTATAGTATAGACCACAAAATTGTAAACTGGTACTTTTAATTTGCTCAGTTATTAATCTGTTACTAATATTAGGTTGTCAGCTAATTTGTGTTTCTGTCAGTGGAGTTACATTGGTTTTCTTTATTAATATTTTTATGCAGATTTTGTCACTGATGGAATTAAACTATCTAACGTTTGAAAGGGGTCAAAGTGCTTCTGAGGTAACAACCAGTACAAGTTGCTAAACTTTTTTGCTTGTGTTTAACATGCTTAATCTGATAGTGTAAGTTTTTCTGTTTGCTTTTTTGCCAACTTGAAGTCACCACTTAGGTCTCCTCAGCACTCTGTGGAAACTTTCAGCAGAGTATCATCTGTTTCAAGCTTGTCATCAGCATCAATTGATACAAGACAAGAAGAAATAAAAAACAGTTATAAAGAGGTAAGACTGAGTGTTGTGGTTTAACCCGGCTGGCAGCTAAGCACCACTCAGCCGTTGGATCACCCTCCCCCCTCCCTCTCTGGGATGGGGGAGAGAAAAGGGAAAGTGAAGCCTGTGAGTTGAGATGAAGACAGTTTAAGACAGAATAATAATAATAATAATAATAGTACTACTAATAATAATGTGTATGAAACAAGTGATGCATAATTGCTCACCACCCTGACTGATGCCCATCCCATCCCTGAGCAGCTGCCCCCCCACCCTGGCTAGCCACCCCTATCTATTGTTTAGCATGACGTTAGATGGTATGGAATACCCCTTTGGCCAGTTTGGGTCAGCTGACCTGGGTCTGTCCCCTCCCAGCTCTTGCTGCACCCCCAGACTGCCTGCTGGCAGGACAGAGCAAGGAGCTGAAAAGTCCTTGGCTTAGTGTAAGTACTGCTCTGCAACAATTAAAACATCAGCATGTTATCAGCACTCTTCTCGTCCTAATCCAAAACATAGCACCCTACCAGCTACTAGGAGGAAAATAAACTCTGTCCTAACTGAAACCAGGACACTGAGGTATAAGCAAAATGAAGGAAGCTGGGAGAGTGATACTTTGCAACCCTGTTTTAAACTGCTTCTTCAGAAAGTAGCCTTTTCTCAGGCTTGGAAAAAGATAAGCTGCTATCCTAAGGTGCTTCTCACCTTAGTATCTCAACACTTATTTTTGTACCTTATCAACTACTCTGCTGTATATTTCTGGGGAAAAATTGAAAGCTCGTTTGGAGTAGTTGTTCAAATTTACCACAGTTAATGACATAATTTGAGATTTTGTTGAGTTTTAAAATAATAATAACGGCAGTTGGTAGTCCCAAGGACCTTGCTGTCTTGACCAAGAATTAAATGCTATTGTTAGGTTACAGAATCTCTCAGGGAAAAACTAATACAAGCATACTGGCAAACAATGTATCAAACTGGAATGTTAGGACAAGTTTTCAAAATAGGCATAGGATATCAGTTTTGTGAAGTGTGAAGAAGTACAGACTATCTACTGAATATGTTCCACGTGTTTTTGCTGGTTTTGCTTTGTCTGTACCAATCAAGACTTCTTCTGAGTTTTCTGTCTTGGCTTTTTCATGTGTGGGACCTCAAATCCATACTTTCCATTTATGTCCTCCCAGGATTGTCATATCATCACTCCTTCTGATACTTCTGTTTATTTTTTCTTGATCTTCCTGGTCCATTTTTTTTTCCAAAATAACATTAGTATTTTAGTTTATTTCCATATAATTTCTTCATTGAAATTCTTCCTTCTGTTGAAATGTTTTTTTCTTTCCAAAAGTTCGTGTTTTCTAAAAATCTTCAAGAAACTCAAAGATGTAAAGATATTGGACAATATTAATTCACGCTTTGGTGTCATTTACTCTGAGAGCCTTAATGTAGGAGTGTACCTCCCTGTTTGTGCAGAGTCAAGCTCTGTAAATAAGGTCTAATGTACATAAATGTTCGCCTGTTAGGTCGAGGATTTTTTTTTCCTTGAGGGAACAAATTTATCACTCCTGAGAGCTAAGACTGTAGTTTAAGCCAGGGAAAAGATTACAAGCAGTTTACACCTTATATTCTTGAGGTTAATGACCTCCTCCTATAATCCAGCTTTAGGTATTTTCTGTTTGCCAAGTTTCTCATGGGCTCACTGCTGTTATTCTTACTAAGCAAAGAGACAATGACCTAATCCCGAGAGATCTCCATAAAGGGAATGCCACTGGAAGTATAGGAAATTGGTAAGGTTGGTTTTCCAGATTTCAAGGCTTAGATAATGAATTAAAAGAATGCAGTGAAATCTTTATTAATCATTACTGTGCATGAATTAAACTCTTTGCTTGAATGAGTCAGTCATGGCATACGTCTTGTCTTGTATGTGGCTTGTTTACAACAGAGTAAAAGAACTAAGCATGTAAATTTGGACCTTCCTCATGTTGGAACTAGTAATTCTCAGCATAAATTCTGTTCAGCAACAGGAAAACTGAGTATGCAAGTGAATTGCAGTAGATTTCATCAAGTGGCTTTCTGTTTAATCTTATTTTTATATTTAAAGGAGGGTTCTTCCACAGGAGGGAGAAAGCAAGCTGGAAAGATGGAGAAATGCATGTAGCAGACATTTTACCCTAAGTACTCATAATAAATCATTTATAAGCTGTGTAACAGATGTTAGAGGTTTCTCCACTGCTAGGGTGTGAAATAGTTTTTAGAACAAGGAAGTTGTTATTTTTGGAAAGAAATTAGTGGAACTTGTGGGTCTTAGACATCTTCTGCGTGATAAGGCTGACCCCTGAAAATTGTGAAAAACTTTACATTCTCTGGTAACATTATTCTATATGATTAGGGAGCCATGTCAAGGGAAATGTATGGGAAGTACAGGTCTCTGTAATACGTATTGTCCATTTTAGGTGTACCTGTGCAGAGGCTGGGATACAGCTTAACTACCTTCAGATGCCTGACAGACAATCGTCTTAAGTTTAGTCACCTGTTTTCCTCCTTAATCAGTAGAGAGAAATTAATACCTCCGGAGAGCCATTCATCTCAGACACCTTAGATGTTTGTTTGAACTGAGTTGCACTCTGGTGTTGTTTGTTGACTGCCTTCTATTTTGTTGTTACCAGAGAGGGAGTTTAGATGACTGGCTTAGATTTAGATCCTGAGATCCCCTTTCTACTCTGCATAGTTGCAGAGAGATTCTTAAATTTCTTTAAAAGTCACTTTCTGTTCTTGCAGAGTTGGCTGCTTTGCATCCGTTAGCTGTACCTAACCATTCTGTTTATCCAAATGTAACATTATTAAATATACTTAATATCACTGGTATTTGCAACCTGACATTAAAGCAATAAATGATATAATTCTTTACAGAAATGCTGTAGAAAGAAGCTGATAAACTCTACATTTTGTGTAGAAACTATCATAAATAATTTGTCCATTCATGCCTTTCAAAAAGTTTAAAACAATATTTTTTTTTTTTTTTGCTATCAGCTGTCTGATAAATATTTCTGATTCACAGAATATGCTAGAGTTATAATGTGAGTAACAACTAGTTTGCACTAAGTGGACTACGTTCAACTTAGTTAAAAATAAGCAATTCCCTTCCTCCCCACCCTTCCAGAAAAGTGAAGTGCTGTAATGGTGAAACACAAGCTTAATGTTACTGATGTACAAGTTACAATTAGTAACATAAGTAGAGCTATGAACTCTCAAGGAGTGTCCATTTATTTCTATTCTATGAATAATAAATAACGCCTCCTCTGAGTGATACTGTCACATGTGCTATCTGAAAGGACTGCTCCAAGAATAGTAGCATGCTTTCTGGAACAGTGGGAGGTAAAAATATATATCTATATATCTCAATTATATCTTTCTGTACAATATACAGAACACTTGATACAGGCATGTTGAGATGCAGCTGTAATGAACAAAGTAGTCATTTCCAGAGAAAGATTGAAGTGTGACTAGCTCCATGACATCTTCAGCTTGCATGGTGTTTCTTAATATTGAAACAACTTTGCTCACACAGCAGCATCTTTGGTGATAATGGCACAGTACTATAATAATTTGCTATAGTGATGAATCAGTCTTTCCCAAAGCTTATTGCATGGTTCTTCAACAATCTGCAGATGCCAAACAAGTTGCCTAGTGATAATGTTAATGGAGTCTCCGTGACCTTTTACTGGCAATTGTGCCATTCCTATCAGATCAGATCCCAACTCTTTAATGTGAAAGTAGAGAATTGGAGACTGTGCGGGAGACAAGTACATCTCATTCTCCTGCTTTCATGAGCAATAGGAGGGATCAATGGAATGACATCAGTGTACTGCAGAGCAATTACCATCTCTTTTGCACAGAAGCACCACCTTGTTCCCTCTACCCACTTGCCCCTTTCCACTATACAGAACTCATAAACAGAAGAATACCTACCTACACAAAGCAGGTGTGCTCAGATGTTAGCTGGCCTGAATGTATTTATTCAATTGGACTTGTTGCTCCCCTGGGAAAACTGTCTTGAGTTGAAGAGATTTGGCTTTTGCTGGTGTTAACATACCCTTTGATATTTAAATATCAAACATTTTAAGTAAGAAAACAAATTTATTCCTTACAATCGAGCTAGGTTTATAAATGCTTGTTTTTAACAAAGGAATAAACCAATAATCTGCAGATGTGAAGTGGACAATTGGAAAGCATCTTTTCAGTCTTAAACTGTTCTTTAACTAGTAAAATAACTTGGCATCCTTCGTGCCTTTGGTAGCATACAGTAGCTCAGCAAGAGCCCAGACAGTAGTAGTGTTCATCAGCATAGGAGTTTGTCCTGAGTAGATTTTTTTTTTTTTATAGTGTTAGGTTCACAACAGAAATGTATGGACAATTCCTGCTAAAGCAGAATAATAATGTATATTAGCTTACATGTCTTCTGTTTAGGTAAATGCTGTTTAACTGAGCAAGTCAGAGATCATCAAATGGCTGCATATTCACAGCTTTTGTATTTCAAAAAGGAAGAAGATTTTTTTCTTTAAAACTTTATTAACAAATATGAAATGGGCCAGCACTAATCCTACTACATGAGCTTAGAGGGTTAATAAAGGACACAGGATTTTCCGTGTACAGCTTAATATGAATATTAAGCAAATAAATTGTTTTCTTCATACATAGGTGGAAAAACTCCTCAGAGCAGTCGCTGATGGAGATCTGGAAATGGTGAGTCTTAGAATGGCTGTTGAATATTCAAATTTAAGTCATTCAAATTGAGTAAGCTATTTGTAAATAATATTAAATGAAGAATGCTTTGCTAAGTATTTTCCTTCAGAAACAATCATGTAGAACTCATTTTCTACCAAGAATTTTCACTCCATATCCCCAAGTCATATTACCTACAGTCCTTTCCACATTACTCAAGTTCATGTAAAACTGTTCATTATAATGAGGACTGTCCAATTGGATGGCATGGTTACGGCTTGCATATCTATTAAATAAAGGGTTATTTAAAAATTCTTACCTTGTTCTGATGGCCTGAGGTCTGTCTCCATAGGAACAGAAGCATCAGAAGGGTCATTAGTGCTGTTGTAGATTTCTACTGTGACAGCCAGTTGAGCTTTACAAAGCGGAGGCATTAAAAAAGTGCTATGGAACTGGAAGATTAAAAAAATAATAATAAAAATGCTGTGATTTTTTTTTGCTTCCTGAACAAAAAAAAACCTGTCATCATCATAGCACCTGCAAACTTCAAAAGCACTTATATTTTAGATTGGAGATAACGATGTTAATCAAAGTGAGAGCGATTGTGGTGGAGCTCGGCTGCCCACTCAAGTAAAACCATTACACTGTTATCTTAATTAGCTGACCCAATGACAAACAATTCTGCATTTTGAATATAAAATTTAGGTCTCTTTGATAAATTTTCTGTGTCTTTAACGGGAAAAAAAGTATATGAGGACAGCATGGAGGGAGGATCTACCTAGCATATGTTAAGCTTTGTTCTCAAAATGTGTTTCAGAGTTATGTAGCAGTTTTTTGGGAGGAGGTTCTCAAGCTATACATTTTATATGTTTAGTGGCTGCTGAAATGGTAGATGATTATAGATCCATTATGGGTGGAGATTGTTAATAATTGCCTTAGCCCATTGTATGTTACTTGTAAGAAAGTTTTATATGACTCTAAACGTTAGTATTGTGTAGTAGTAGTCAATACTACTTAACATCAATTTTTGGTCTTTCGTAGTGATTGTATGTGGTGGTCAGCTGTACACTGTGGCAAAAAAAAAAAAAAAAAAGAAAAAGAAAAGTCTCCTCTGTAAAATAACTCCTGTGGAACAGCTCAATTCTGGCACACAGGGTACAATTTAGCTCTGCTATATGTTCCAGAAACTGTGTTCTTCTGAAATGTAAAGAAGGTGTTAGATGATAAAGTTAACTGGCAAAATGAGATACTTCAGTGTGTTCAATGTTTTTTACCAAAAATGAAGAAAAAGGCTATTCCACTGTTATGATAGAGATAATGCATGGGATTAGCATGTTCAGATTTTTGGTGAGACTCTGGTATCAGTATATTGAGAGGTGTGTTTAGATAATGAGAGTACCAGTACTGAGTTGCGACAGGAGGAGGGGAATGTCGCTATTGAAGTCTTGCCCCACTGAGTGTAGTACAAACACAGAATGATACACAAGATAGGTGTCGGGCATACCATGGTCAAATGGTGCAATAATGGAGTCTTAATACAGCCGCTACTAATTCTGAGATGTCTTTAGTTTACAGTGGATTAATGAATTTCAGTGTAAAAATATATTTCTTAATTGTTTGTTGTTGTTGCATAGAATGAAATTCTATGAATTGGTCAGAATGAAATGCAGTAAGCATCAATGCTGGAAGATAGCATAGGAACGCTCTGAATCCTAAAACTAGCTTCACTGAAGGGTCTCTCAAAAAGGAGGCATTATACATTGAGGAAGAAGTAAAACTGTCAAGCTCCTGCGAAGTTACAGGCCCAAGAAAAGTTAGTGCCCCTGCAAAGTTTGGATATTGATTAAATATCATTATCCTTGTCACTTCTCATGTTTGTAAGAGCAAAAGATGAAACAAAATTCATGTTGACATGAGCTGACGCAAATCTTGGTCTAATCATCATCTCAGCTAAAAGGATTTGGAGGGTTTGAGCAGAGGTGAACACTGAAGTCTTGATTAGGCAGCAGGAAGTCATTTATAATTTACTTCACTGCTATGCTTGGTGAACTTTCTAGCTGCTTTGTCAACAATAACATTTTTTTAAATTTGGCCTTGGGGAGATGATGCCAGGAAATAGATATATAGTCTTCCTGAGTTATTCACAAGTATATGTTTATAAATCTTGCTTGTGTAAGATGCTGATATGCAGATTTATCAGGCTATGGAACCTTTGGGCTCTATAAAGAAAGACTTGCTTTTTATTCCAGGTACGTTATCTATTGGAATGGATGGAAGAAGACTTGGAAGATGAAGATGACACAGTCGGTACATCAAAACCAGAATTCTGCCATCCATTATGCCAATGCTCAAAGTGTGGGCCAGCACAAAAGGTTGGAATATTCATTCTATAAAAAGAATAATTTGTGTTCATATAATATAACTTCTAGCTCAAGAGAAATAGCATATTGCCCAACACTTCTGTATCTCTGTCCAAAAAGTAATAAAATATGTACAGAGCATAACAGAGCTCACCTGATGATATGAAATTTTCTATTTTTAACTAAACTGTGGAAAATTTTGGGCATAGGATTAAGTGTACAAAGGCTTGCTTGATAATCTAATGGAGTGAAAAAACTTTGCAGTTTGCTTTTAGAATATGCGGACTGCTGCCATTAAGGTTTGAGCACCTTGGAATAAATGGGAACTATACTTTTCTGAGCCTCAGTTCCTTCTGGTCCCCTTTTATAGTTCTTCTGGTCCCCTTTTATAGTTCTTCTGGTCCCCTTTTATAGTTCTTCTGGTCCCCTTTTATAGCCTGTGTCCTTGCACTTCTGAGTACAGAGGTCAGGTGATAAAGATGCCAGATCCTGAGACTGAAGTTTTACTGGTATCAGGGGAAGGAATGGCACTTGCAGTGGAATTTACTTGCCTACTGAGTGAAAAGCAAAAGGAACTTTTTAACTGATGTGCACACATTTGAAAAGAATGCTGAGGACAGGCAGAATGAAGGATGATCTAGTACTGTGAACATTAGGCACCTACACAGTTTTTGAGAGCAGTTGAAAACAGTTTTTCTGTACTTTGTAAGCTGTGTTCCAGGTAGTTTTCTCATCTTTACTCCCCAGGGGTGTCAGTGCTCTGGGCCAATGTTACTTCCATATGACTAAAATTCATTTTATTATCAGTTTTCTATATTACCTAGAACTTCATGTAGCAGTCAGGTAGGTTCATAGTGTCTGTCTGCAAGAGCATGAGGGTCCGTTTGTGAAACATAACTCATAATATTAACACCAACTCTCCATATGTAACAGCATCCTAACAGCTATAGTTTTACATTTTTTAAAAAAAGTGCATTTTACTTCCATCTCAACCCGCACAGCTTTAGCCTCTTTTTAATAACAAATACTTTCACTGGAATTTCTATATAAGAAGCTATCATGTTGGAAGGAAAGAGAGAAAAATAAAACTCACTATTCTCTTGAAAAGTACTACTGAGCTGCTCTGGTTTACCAGCTGTTTTCCTGAAGGTCTCAAATTAGGTTCTGTAGCAGAAGATCTTGTAATGTTTGTCTGCCCATTTGATGTGTACTTAGTAGTAATTTGATTGTTTCTTTGGTCAATAGAAAGTAACGATTAATTATATAATTTTGTTGTATATTTTCCTCAACAGAAATTTGCAAGGATCCCTGCTAATGGACTTGGCGTAAATGTTTCAAACCAAGATGGTTTTACACCACTGCATATGGCTGCACTGCATGGACACTCTGAACTTGTCTCTCTCTTGTTGAAACATGGAGCCAGTGTCAGTGCCAAGAATGCTAAACATGCAGTTCCTCTTCATTTAGCCTGCCAGAGGGGTCACTTCCAGGTAATTGAGCCTCTTTAAATACAAGCTATTTAACATTTAACCACCAGCAAAAAGCTGTTTTGTGAAATTAGCAACAAGACTAAACCAGTAAGAGTTAAAATTCATTTAATGATTGCTTTTTCTTTTTAATTTCTAAAATCTTCTGTCAGGCTCTTTCCAATGAAGCAGTTTCAGTAGGCAGCCATGTTATCTTAATGGTATAAAATACTATTTTGATGAAGGTGCTGCCAATAATGGTACCATTTTAAATCAAACATTTAAACATACATTGTGCAGCTGAATCTTTCTGTATGTTTTCTCTTTCCCTTCCTCCCTTCTTCCTGTTCAAGGAGGATATGTATGCATCTGTTGATGCTATAGACTTGGAAATTTCAGTTTGCCACATTGTTAAATATTTACTATATTTTCAATAAGGTAACTCATTTTAGTAGATTATGGGACAAGTGAGCTCTTAGGGTAGCTGATAACCTCATCCCTAACTTGAGGTCAGGGAGGCAATAGCAATGAAGGAGAAGCATGAGCTATTGAGAGTAGGATATTAGTACAGGAGAGCAAATACATGAGATAGGAAGTATGCCAACTAGGAAAAAGCAGGTGCAGATAGACTGGAAGTAGGAAAATGCAGAAAAGGTGGCTTAAGAGTAAGGAGCTGAGAAATGCAAGGAATAAAAATAGACTCATGAAGCTAATGGGGAGACAAAGCATTACAGAAGCAAGAAGGAAACAAGAATACAACACAAACTTGTAGGTAATGAATATTCATTGTATTTTTTTGTTGTATTTTTTATTTCCTAGCCTTTCTTCAAGTTGCCTTTTTTTTTTTTTTTTTTTAAGTGTGAGCTAAAATGTGAAAACAGGTATGATAGTAATAGATGGTTATATTTACCATCTGTTTGGCAAAGGTGAGATTTTTCTCCAATCTTTTTTTTCCCCCCATATCTTTTTTAATTCTAAGTTAAAAAATAACTATATATTTTTAAAGACAAGTGGGAGGGACTTTCACTGCGTGATCATGGTTAGATCTTAAATTAAAAAGTTGTTACTTTCTTCCAACAGGTAGTAAAGTGTCTGATGGATTACAATGCTAAACAAAATAAAAAGGATATATATGGAAATACTCCTTTAATTTATGCATGCTTGAACGGTCAGTATGAGACTACAGCCTTGTTGTTACAGGTAAGATCACTGAAAACAGTGTTCAAAATAATATTTTTGTATGTGATATCTGTGCTTATGTAGTACTTGGGATTAGTATATTTTTAAGCATTTCTCCATCAAAACTACTCAGAAAAAAATGGAGAGTATTTATTCTCGTCACTTCCGTCAACCCCCTCCATTCATAGCTTTTGATTAGATAAATATTACTTTGCACTTGTACAGCCAACTGCTTTTATGGAACTTCTCTGTGGCAGATGGCAGGTTTTCTTGCTTAGGATTGCATTTAATAGCGTTTTTTGTATTCTATGTGATTTTTTTGATCTCTTTTAAACTTGGAATATATAGTAGATACATGCAAAAAATGAAATGAGCTTATCCATGAAATTGTGGCTGTGAGAGAGTAGGAAATAATATGGCCAGGTGGCTTATTGTTGAACTGGTGATTGCTAGCATATGCTTTCTGTTTTGCATACAGCCACAAGGCTGCTGTTCTATTGTTCTCATTGATACATGGATAATGAAAGGGGAGAGAAATGGAATAATAATGTGCTATCTCCATTTTATGCTTCTCTTTCTTTATAACTTCTATTTTATTTTGCTGTCCAGCATGGAGCTTCTGTTAACCTTTCTAATACCAAAGGAAATACAGCACTGCACGAGGCTGTGATAGGGAAGAATGAAGCCCTAGTAGACTTGCTGCTTCAGAATGGTGCCATGACAGACATAAGGAATGAAAGGAACTGTACCCCTGCGGACTGTGCTGAGCCGGTGAGTGTAGAAAGTTTGTTTCCAAGGTTAGATTTTCTTCAGGTTCCATAGGCATAATGTAAGAAAGAAAACAAATGTAACTGTCACAATGTTTTCAGCCCATCATTAGCCAAGACTTCTATTTTTAACAGTTATATGACATAAAGACTAAGATGTCTGTTTATTGCCCTATGTACAATATACCTGTTGTGTTTCTAAAATAAATTATCCTAGACAAGAAAGATTAGTCTAGAAAGAGTGAAAGCACACGTATATGAAAATGACATTAAAATCTATGCCAACAGTGGCAAAGCGAGCAGAAGAGATGTGCGGGCTATAGGAAAGTGAACACCCTGTTCTCATCAGTAACATTGCCAGCAATCTTCTTGTTCCACCTACTGTGTTTTGTCCTTTGTGCTTTTTGATACCTTTAATATGACCATCAACAACTCTGATGTTCCTCTTTATGAAACACATTCTGCAATACTAGATTATACAGCATTATTTCACTCTTTCAATGATTTGATGCATGGTCCCTATCTTTATACATTACCTTCTGAGATGTAGCATAATGGTCACAGAATTGTGTATTGCATCTATTTCATTATGTGTATTGTAATTTAATCATAAATAGCTTAGTTGTAAATAGTGTAATTTAAAATAGTAATCCATGACTACAAAAGCAGTCTGGCACAGTGCACCTTAGAGAACACTGGTTTTGTCCCTAGTCAGACTGATACAGTTTAAAGTTCATTTTTATAAAGAGGTACTTTTGTGTTTGTTAAATTCATTTTGGCAGTTAACATGCTCTGCATAGACTAGAATCCTAAATTATACTTTTTTTTTTCCTTTTTTCTTTTTTTTTTTAATACTGGTGAAAATTTTCAAATTAAGAATTCAAATATCATTAAGTTGCTGGAAACAGCACCAAGCTATGTACCTGCATCAGCAGAGAGAGAAAAGGAGTATGAGCAGCATGCTACTATCAAGATAAGAAAAAAAGGTACATGTCCAATTTCCACTGGTATGAATAACAAGATTTAGGAATTCATATGTGGTGATATGATTTAAATATCATTAAAGAACAGCAAACTATTTTTCATATTTATTACTGGAACATTTAAAATACTGTAACTAAACTCAGCAGACTTTCTTCCACAAACTCTATTTTCACTTGTTTGGTGCATGGTGGGTGGTTTTTACATACAAAAGCATTTTGCATAAAAAACATGACACATTTGAGATGATATAATTAACCATGTAATTCTTGTCCATTTCAGTGCAAAGTAAAATGGATTAAATCACCTGTAGTTATCACTTACATTGCCCTAAAACAGATTAGGGAGTGATACTTCAATTTGTTGCTGTCTCTCAGGTTATGGGACAGAAATTAAGAGCTACAAAGTTTTCTAGGCCAACAAGCAAGATTTGCAGAAGAAGGTATTTCTATAAATGGCAGCATATATAGTACAGTCTAAGCAAATATGATGAGACACATGGCACCAGTTTGACAGCACAGCTGAGCTGATGCAATGGCTCACTTAGACTAAATGGTGTTAACAACTGGTCCATCACCACCTCTTCCCTCCCTCCCTCAGCTTCTGGTTCTCTTTATCTACTGCTTCCTTATGCTGACTCAGAAGTTTCTCAGGTGATTTCCTAGCTGATACAGTTCACTAACGTGGGGCAAGAGATGTAACAAGTTTTGAGCTGAGCTAGGTAACTCAGCATAGCAAAGGATCTGCTGCCACCACAACTGTGGAAAGAAGGGAATGAGGCTGTGAGACCAGGAAGTAGGGAAAATAAGAAGTAGTGCTCATTTCAGCATCCACAAGTTTTAGTTAGACTTTTCATAATAACTGTTGTCTGCTTCCTGAGGAAAAAATGTACATATTTTGTTAAATTTTATCACTGTATGCTGATGCCAAAGGCTGAGACAGTCCTTTCAGATAGTATGGGAATAGTTTTAAAAAGACGAGTAGAGAACATGACTAAGTAATATTAATGGAGAGGTGGAATAGCACGTGTGTGTTAGTTACTTCAGGTTAGTAAAAATTGGAATTAAAATTCACAAAGTCCAGACTTATATAGTGTCTTAGAAGCTTGGCCAGTCATGATAATCTGATCAAGAATGCTTTGTCCCAGAATTTAAAATGCTTTGAAGTTTCCAAAGAGAAATGGTGACTGATTCAAGTTACTACTATTGTAGTTTTACTGTAAAAATTTAAATCAAATGTCAGTAGATACCACTTTTCATTCAGAACTGATTTTTTAAAAAAAATCTTAAGTGTGCCTGTAATTTTATCTACTTGTTCTTTTCAATTCCTAGTGAATTCTAAGCCATGTGAGAAAGCTGATGGTCCCTTAAGCAGACAACATCAACTGGTCCAATCAATTAACAGATTTAACAAGTAAGTATAGAAGCTTCCTTGGAAGTACATTTATTGTACTTGAGGGAGGAGAAAACCTGGCCTGTGAAGGAGTACTTGCAAACAAACTTAAAATTGTTTTTGTTTTTGCATTGGTACTTGGTGTACTATAAATCAGGAAGTTCTGAGCTAGACTGTTTTAAAATATCTTCTTAGTGCTTCACTCAGAGGTTGGGTTTTGCTATGATCTTTTTAAACTTCAATGTATATTCTGCAATAAAACACGTGGAATAGTAGAAGGTTGTTATTTTGCAGAAAAATGTTTTAGCCCTTCTGTGTTGACTGTGCCACCTTGTGGATTTTCAGTGATTAAGACTTGTGAAAAGACTTAAAGTGTTTCTTTTATGAAGATAAATTTATTTTTTTAACGTGTTTTAGAGGGAAACATTTACAGAGAACAGTAACAAGAGATAAAAGTGTCCCCAATTTTGACTATCAATTATTGCATCAGGTAAGAGGAAACACTTGCTTGAATTATTTGTATAATACTTGTTTTATCTGCTATTAATGTAGATACATATAACTTTACTAGTGATGGTCAGAGAATTCAGAAAGTTTTGTCTTATTTGCTAAAAATCTAATGTTCTGTCCTTGTCTGAACTTCAGTGGTGCTTCTCTACCATCTCTGAAGTTTCTTATTCTTCCTTTTAAACCTCTTAAGTATCTTATTGCAGGCTTCATCTCTGTCTTGTTTTCTCTTTCTTGTCCAGCAAAATCTAGGATATACCAATGCTTGAAAAACTGCATCTTGTGAGAATAGCTGTAGCCAAGCAGAGGTGCTATCTATTGTCAGGGCAGAAAACTTTAGTTAATTAAAATTGGGGTTTGTATGATAAATCTGTTTCTAGGAGGAGAGAGTTTGCAAGGGAAATAACAAGCTACATGTTGCAATGTCAGCTGTATCACAAATATATCGTGTGATTAATTCATCTATGGTTGGGTGTAGTAACTGCTGGATGCTGCCCTCCCCCTAGAGCACGTACTCCCTCTTCTTTACACTGGCTCTGACTCTGACAGGAAATTTTGCTTACTGATTTCAGCACACTAAATCAAGAGAAAAATCTATTCAAAAGTAAGCAGTTTTCTACCAGGTTAGTTCGGTAGCTGCCCGTTCTTTGATTATAGTCTTGGAAATGCAGTCTCTGCCTCTCATCTCTATCTATGAAATGGAATACTGTTCTATTTCATGGATCCCATATGAGATTTAACATTTGTGAAGAACCTTGGGAATGCCAAATTAATGTTATAAAAATTGAATATTTTATTTGTTCTTTCTGGTATTAATGATAATATCCCATTACTTAATTAAACATGGCATTTAAATTTTAGAGTTGTGGATCATTGAAGGCAGTATGTCACACAAATACCGTAGGTGTCAAAAAACTAATATGCAACTGATAAGTAGCACTTTTACTATGTGTGATTGTCACGGCTCTCTGAATTTACAAGCCATACAGGCCTGAATTGTTAGCGGTTTTAGTCATACATAATGTCCTTCTGAAACTTTTTCAAAATTGTTGTCATATTTCAGTAAAAGGGTATCATAATTTCTGCCTTTAATTCTTATCTTAGAAAATCGGTCATTAGCATACTTGGCCTCTTACTGTTTTTTAAAAATCTTAGTTAACATTTGCAAAGTGACCAGTAATCAATGAAGGCCGTCATCTTTGAAAAGGAAAAATTAGGAGCAATGTTGGAAATGGGAGGTGAGAATAGTTGTAATAAACAAAAAGAGCCTTTAAAAGGCAGTAGAGGGGTGTCTTCCCTGACGGATAGGATCTGGAAGCAGACAGTTTGGCTTTTGTACACGGTTCTGCAGTGTCCTGTCTATATTGCTGCTTACTTATTTCTTAATGTTAAGAGAAATGGTTGTAACAGTACCTTGAGACCCATATTATAAAAGCTATTCAGAAGAGTTAGGGATCATGCTGGCATAATGCAGTGAAATGCCTTGATTATCTTTTTCAGTTCTGGTACTGATTTATGTGTACCCTGGGGCAGGTTGGTCTCTTCTCGTTTCCTCACATCTAGACCAAAGATAATATCTGTCCTACAAAGTATGCTATTTCTAATCCTTGGCTGTGTTCTCAGTGTTGAGAATACCATGAAATTAATGTGGTAACTATATTCAAGAAACACTATGTTCATTTACATTTTTGTAATGAAGAAACCAGGCAATGCTTTTAATGTAGCATTTTTTTGTCCTCACAGTTAGCTATTAAAAGCTTTGACAAAACCAAGTTAAAATCTGTTGAAACGCTGGACCAGAGCAAAGTTCAGATGATTGACACAGGATGCAGTGGTGAGTTTGTGAAACATGATGACATGCTAGAAGCTCCTCAAAGGAGTAAATTAATGCACCGAAGACACACTGTTAACGTACCACTTTCAGCAGAGAATGTCAATGACAATAGTTTATCCGGCCCTAGAAATCCAAGTATTTCACAATCAAGAGACTGCTGTGATGACTTGCTTTCCAGACACTGACAAGGAAGGGCAAACTTGATGTCAAAAGCTGAGGAACTAGGTGGTGTTAATTTCTATATCCCTTTGCTGCATATCAAATAATTCAGTGATGATTGCAAGCTATGCCTTCAGAACACAAGGATGACTCTTCAACAGAAACAGAATGTTCCTAGCACTTTCGAAGACTGAATCCTCTGTTAATGTTGGAGGTAACTACACAAACAGATCGTTACTGATCTCAACAGGGAAGTACTGAGAGGTAGACAGCAAAATTACTTTCTAATTCTACTTAGCACTTACTAAAAAACTATATGTAACAGTAAACCAAACCAAATGTTGTATTGTATTTTTCAGCCAAACCCTTTGTTTTTAGAAGTCTTTGAATGATTTTTGCTTTTTCAGGTTTTACCACTACATTGGATAAATATATATAAATATATATATTTATATATATATAAAGATATATTGGATAACAAGCTATTTATTGCCAGAGGTAAATGAAATGTCTCTATTTTTATTGTAATATTACAAACCATTATAGTATATATTTCTGTATATTTCAGTAGCTGGGAAAACAGTACTCTGTAACATCTGTGACACCATGTTAGATGTTTATACATGCTATTAATGTGAAGGGAACTAATCCTTGCTAATTTCTTTGTAATGCTCCACTGTATTGGATCTGCAAGATGAAGTTCTTTTTAAGAGCCAAGACAGTGGAGAAAAATAGAGAACTCTTGCAAACCTGAACTTTGGATTCACTGTTCACAGCCTAATTAGAAAATGCGCAGAAGCAAGCATGTATAAGGACACACTTTTTTTTTTTCTTCCTTTAAAGCAAGTCATTCAAAAAAATGCACAAATATTCATGATTCTGAACCTGGGTAACATCTGCAGACAAAACTGCTGCTTAAAAACCTGTTCTGGACTGTTTCTTAAACAGGTAGACTTCCACTTCTGAAAGGTACCTCTCATATCAGTATGCACTTGTTCGAGTAGGTCAGGTATTACACCATTCCTAGTGGTGATGACTGAAGAATCGAAAGCTCGTAAGTAACTAAGATGACTGCTTAGATTTGGACTTCATTTTCTGCTGTTTGATTATGGAAGGAGAATGTGTAAATGGCACAGGACAGGTTTCTAAGTGCAGTATTCTTCATTTTCTTGGCTCATCACATCCAACTTGCATTTTATTTCGTAAAATATTTGTATGAATAATTTTGTTCCTTTTAGCTGCAATATCTGTAAACTGCCTGGCAGAGTACAAAGCTGAAGGACATACTGGTAATTTTTTTCAAGTAACTTTTTAATTGAAGAGATAAAATGTGCATCAAGTGCACATACGGACACTTGGAGTTGAAGGTCATATATTTATTTTTCTAATAATTTATGAGTTTATCTGATTTTTCTAATGTGCCTTGGATTTGTGCCAAAAGGTGGAAAGAAAAAGCTAGTAAAATAATACTTCAAAACGCTGTTTTCTTTGAGTGCTTATTTAAAACATTGAATCTCTTATGCAGATTTACTTCCATTTGTTTTTGTGGACAGTTGAAGAGTTCACCTCACATCTCTGTGTAAATTGAGGAATCTGTTGGAATTTACTCTCAAGTTCAATAGTACTTTCTTCCCTCTTCTGCCCTACATACATAGATTTCTAATAGGCAATAGTGTTATGAAGGGAAAGAACAACATGACTCCAGGCTGGTGTGTAGCTGAAGCACTTTGTCTAACCCATCTACTTATATAGGCTTAGCGTATCTACATGCTTTTATCACACAACTTGGCAAAGTTTGCTCATTAGCCGTTATTATTGTTCACAAGGCGATTGCACAGCAGCCCTATCTCCTTTTTGTGTACTGATGAGCAACAGGCCAGACTGCACCTGTTGTTTTTGATCTTCTTGTCTCCCAGTTATACCTCGTTTATCTTCAGGCTACGTGACTTTTGCCTCATTCTGCATTTTCCTTTTCTCACTTCATCTCTGTGTCTAACATACTCCACATACTTTCTGACCGATTTCCCACAATTCCCCCTCTCTTTATTTCTAACAGCCAAGCTGATTGCATTGAGCGCAAAAGCATTCTTTGCAAGCATTGAAACAAGCACGGTACAACTAGCAACAGGGTGAAAGTCACATACAGAATTACAATTGTAAAGTAGCGTGCCTACTAGAATCTACATCAGTCAACAAGCCACTAAGCACTAGGGATGGTGCTTCACTGCGATGCTGCTTCTCACTTGCACAGCACAATCACACATGCAAAGAGGCCTCTTTCACTTTTCATTCATACCACAAGAAAATATCACTTAAAATAATTTGTCCGTGGCTTCAGGAGGTCTTTGTCTACTCTCATGGTGAGCGGCTGAGAGTGGAGACCCCTCTGAGGAAAATGCTTGGGGTGCACCTAGGCGTGTCGATTCCACAGCCGAGCAGAGCTGCTCCTGGCACAAGGAATGATGCTATTATAGTCAAAACTACTGTATAATTACACCAAAGAGATGCATTGCGATAAGGAGCGAGTGTGACATTGACAATTTGTTTCATGGTTTGGTTTTTGCCCATGTAATTGAACCTTACACATGATATGGCTGTTACACTTCCCAGGATATCTAATTCCTGTGGCTCTAGGGGCACTCATGGCAAGTAGACAGTCCAGTCTTTGTTATCTGCCAGGATCCCCACCAGACATGTCATAAACGGGTTGTTAGCACTAGCCAGGGACAGGCACATCGCTTCTTGTCCTGTCATCTTGGCAAGGGTGACCCAGATGTTGCGGCAGGGTTGGATGGAGACCCAGGGCTGGCAATAGCCGATGACAGCGGCAATTGTGAGGAGGAGGCCAACCATGGCCTTACCCCCTTGCTGGTACCCATCTTGGTCCGTGACCTGTGGAGACACAAGCATACCCTCGAGCCCAAGTTATTAGAGGCTGGGGTCCCCCCTGTAGTGGGTTTATGTGATAAGGTTTTGGTAGCAGGGGGCCATAGGGGTGGCTTCTGTGAGAAGGATCTAGAAGCTGCCCCATGTTTGGTAAGGGCCCCACTGCTGACCAGAACTGAGCCAATAAGTGATGTTGTTTGCGCCTCTGTGAGAGCAGATTTAAGACAGGGAAAAAAAACGCTGCGCCACACAGCAGCTGGGAGAGTGAGAGGAGTGAGGAACAGCCTTGCAGGCACCAAGGTCAGTGAAGAAGGAGGGGGAGAGGTGCTCCAGGCGCCGGAGCAGAAGTCCCCTGCGGCCTGTGGTGAGGACCATGGTGAAGCAGGATGTCCCCCTGCAGCCCATGGAGTACCACGGTGGAGCAGGGTTCCACGCTGCAGCCCGTGGAGGAGACCACGGTGGAGCAGGTGGCCCTGCACCGACGGAGACTGCGGCCTGTGGAAGACCCCTGCCGGAGCAGATTCCGGGCCAGACCTGCAGCCCGTGGAGAGGAGACCACGCAGGAGCAGGTGACCTGGCAGGAGCTGCTGCCCGTGGGGGACCCAGGTTGGAGCAGTTTGCTCCCGAGGGATGGACCCCGTGGTACGGACCCATATCTGGAGCAGTTCTTGAAGAGCTGCTGCCTGTGGGAAGCCCACGCTGGATCAGTTCAGCAAGGACTGCATCCCGTGGGTGGGACCCCACAGCACAGGGGATGAGAGTGACCAAGAAGGAGTGGCAGAGAAGAATTTCTATAGACTGACCATAGCCCCCATTCCCCCATTCCCCTGCGCCGCTCGGGGGGAGGAGGTGGAAGAGGGTGGATGGGGGGGGAAGGTGCTTTTGGTTTCTTTCCTTTGTTTCTCACTTCTCTAGCTCGTTCGTAATAGGCAATAAATCTTACTATCTCCCTATGCTGAGTCTATTTTGCCCATCACAATAATCACTGCGCGATCTCCTCGTCCTTATCTCAACCCTTGAGCCCCTTTCATCATATTTTCTCCCTGTTCCTCTTTGAGGAGGGGGGAGTGAGAGAGCGGTTGTGGTGGAGCTCGGTCACCCACCCGAGCGAAACCATCACACCCCCCAAAGAAATGTATTTAATTTTTTATTTTATTTTATTTTACCATCACTAAGGTCTGCTCTGATTGTGGCACCCATGACTTTGCGGAATTCATACTTTTGTAGTGTTTTTCTATGGGCGGTACCTCTTTGTGAAGAAAGGGTAATGCTAGGTGATTCATTATGTAAAGTGCCTTTCCCAACCTTGTTCTGTGGTGTTTCCTGGGTGTCTCACCCTTTTTGTTTATTTAGCAGTGCTTTCAAGGTGCGATGTGTGAGCTCAACAATGGCTTGACCCGTGGGGGAATGAGGAATTCCTGTGATGTGTCGGTTACCCCAAGTTTGAAAAAAGGTTTGAAGGGAGTGGATAGTGAATAGGCGGGGCCATTATTGATTTTTATTTCCTTTGGGATGCCTAGCACTGCAAAAGCAACATGGAAGTGAGCCTGGACATGGCGACTAGTTTCACCCACTGCAGCTGTCGCCCGAATAGCAAGAGAGAAAGTATCTACCGATACGTGAACATACTTCAAGCGACCAAATTCTGGAATATGTGTTACGTCGGTCTGCCATAACTGCAAGGACTGTAGACCTCTATGGTTTACCATTAAAGACGAGGTCGAAACATGTTGTTGACAGTCAGGACATGTTTGGGCGGTCAATTTGGCATCAGTGATCAATATAGTGAATTGTTTTGCCAAGACTTTGGCGGATTGATGGAAAAAAAGGCATGGGATAACTGTGCTTGCTCCAGCACCTTAGGCACCAGGGCAGTCAGGGTCATATTAGTTAGCTAGTCAGCATGTGCGTTACCCTCTGCAAAAATACCAGGTAACATGGTGTGGCTCTGCATGTGAACAATACAATACAGGTGCACTCACTGCTCTACCAAAAATAACAGCTCCTTAAATTTTAGAAACAAGTTTTCCTTTGGCATGTGACTCAAATGTGCCCTTTCAATGCGTTGAGCAACACCTACAACATATTGCGAGTCCGATCCAATATTCAAAGGTACTAGTTTTTTTTTATTTTTTTTCTCTCTTTTTCTCTCTTTTTTTTTTTTTTTTTTTTTGTTTTCTGGCTACAATGTCCTCGATCACTGCATTGATTCATCACAAATCACGCAGTAATCTCCATTTCCTGCTCTTCTTGATGACAAACACTGGTGAATTCCATGGGCTGTTTGTCAGAACAATATGTAAACCCACTGCATGCCACCCCTCGCCTCTCTGGAAAGCATATTTAAGAATAATCACAATATACTCTTACTGTGCAATTATCACAATCTTCACAAGCTTCACTTATATCAAAAAGAAGAATTCCCCGCTCCAAAATAAACGTAACATCATCACTACACCAAGGAGGTGGACAATTTACACACACCACCCCTCGTCCCTTCACCACACTAATATGAAACATATTCCTTACAATTACAACTTTCTTGAATTCTTCACAACTTTTACATTCACAAAAACATTCAATCCATGTGTTGCCCATTGCTTCTCTCAGCTGTCATGCTTATCTCAAATTCCTTGAGCCCCACGTTGGGCGAGTAAAAACCTAAAGAAGTTATCACAGATTTGGGGTAGGAGGTTTGAAGAAACCAATCTTCCAACAGTATCGGACAGTAAATGGCACAGAAGCTATAGTAATGCTGATTCGTACTGGAGCAAACAATTTGTGAATAGCATATGCCAACAGAAATGTGCCTGTACCAGCAGCTCTTTTAGGTTGCAGCGATGAATCATGGAAACCAAGTTTGAAGAGAACTGCACATCACTTGACACAGCCAGGTAGAAGATTCCTAGAGATACTAATGAAAATCCAACGTGGAATGAAACCCCTACAGCACCACATTCTTTGAAAACTTTTTCAGTTGCTGGGATTTATTGCGTTTCTTGTGTTCACAGCTGAGATCTGTGGCTGCCTTTTCAGGGGATCCACCCATATCCTTGGCCGAGCTGCCGGCGGCGGCCCGCAGCGCCAGCAGAGGGGCCGGCGGGCTGGGGGGGGGGGGCCGGCCCGGGGCAGCAGTGGCGGCGGCGGCGAGCGGGGGCCCGCGGGGCGGCGGGCCCGGGCGCAGCAGCAAGCGGAACATGGCAGCGCCCGGTGCGGGCGGGCGGGCGCTCAAACAGGAGAAACGCAGCAGCCGGCGGCGGGGCGGGCAGACGGGCGCCCGGAGCTGACAGCGGGGCGGGCGGCGGCGCTGGCGGCATTGATGGCCGCAGTTGCATCGAGCGCCGAGTGGCCGCTATGGGTTGGGATATCGTCTTTGCCTCTATTCCCAAGTCTGTCAGGTTTGCTTTCTCTGGCGGTACGCAGTCACCGCTTTTTATTTCACCCGCCTGCGTAGCCTGTGCGGCCGCGTTCTGTACCCTTTTTTTCTGCTTGTCATGATCTCAGTGTCTCAGTTGCAAAGCACCAGGTAGTCATCACCTCAGCAGCTGTTGTATCTCCCCCAGAGACAGCATCCCATGGAGTTGTCCCAGCATCTTCCCAAGTTTGTAACATAAACACCACCAAAACCGTCGACAAGGCACCATTTTTTTGTAAAAACTTTAACAGTAGTTTCAGCTTATATGAGTCATATTTTGTCCCTCTTTTTTCTAGGAGTTTGCTTATCAATTTCACTATCGCCTCTTCCCCAGCCGATAGAGTTGCCCCAATTTTTCTTCCCGCTGCTCACCTGGGGATAGGCGTGGATCTGGATGGGGAAGCTGCAGTCCAGCTGTCAGCTTGACTCAATTCAGCGGGGTTCCCTTCAGATGCTATGGCTGCGTTGTCTGTCTTTGTCACGTCGGGGTTGCCATTTGAAGGGAAAGAATGACACGACTCCAGGCTGGTGTGTAGCTGAAGCACTTTGTCTAACCCATCTACTTATATAGGCTTAGCGTATCTACATGCTTTTATCACACAACTTGGCAAAGTTTGCTCAATAGCCGTTATTATTGTTCACAAGGCGATTGCACAGCAGCCCTATCTCCTTTTTGTGTACTGATGAGCAACAGGCCAGACTGCACCTGTTGTTTTTGATCTTCTTGTCTCCCAGTTATACCTCGTTTATCTTCAGGCTACGTGACTTTTGCCTCATTCTGCATTTTCCTTTTCTCACTTCATCTCTGTGTCTAACATAACTCCACACACTTTCTGACCGATTTCCCACAGTATTACAACTAGTTAATGGATATATAGTTACTGCTGCTACAGGGTTGTGTGGTTTTGGATTTAAGGCATAGAGGTACACAATACAGAATTGTTAGTAAAACTGAACATTTTCACTTAAAACTTTCTTCTCCTGCTCCACATTCCCATTAACAAAAAGAAAATGGTAGGATCGACATTCAGCTCAATTCAAGCCAAAGAGCAAGAGGAAAAAGATTGAACTAAAAAGAGAAGAGACTTTTCCTGATGTCTTAGAGTAAGTCACTTATGCGTACTGTACCTATAATAAAAACAAGAATTATTACCTTAAAGCCAGGCAATGCTGTTTTTGAAATACCTAGATACTACGTCTAAATTTTACTTAAACTTTTATAGATCTGATTTCCAAACTAAATATTGAGAATTTAGTTCATCTTAATTACGCTATCTTTTACCTAAATGATTCTTGTATCAAGCTTTCCTGACAATAGGGATAAGAAAAATCAGCTTAATAGCTTTTTAATACTGGTGAGACTATGCTCCAGTATGCTACTAAGTACAGATCATACTGCTCTAATTATGAGTCAGCACAGTTGATCTGTGGAAGAACTCTATAGCTCAAAGCAAGTAACTTATAAAGTAGGTATGTGGTTTATTTTGGTGCCGGGCGCATGTGGGATAGCTCCCAAAGGAATGCACACCCTAACATGGCAACTTGCTTTGGTTATATGCAGTAAAGAATTACATATGCATGAAGTTTCCCAATAAACCTATACATATTAATAACCTATCCCTGCTTTGTATTAAAATTAGCTCCAAGAAATCATTTCCATAAACTCCTCCCATCTGTACCTGCGCAGTGCCTTCTGGTGGTGGTCGTCGGTGGGGGGGCGTCATGGGGATGAAGTCCGATAACTCCTCTTCATCACCACTAGTTGACCACCTGCCTTTGTACAGACTCAGCGGCTCCTTGGCTCTTGTCCAAACCACAAGGTCAGTCTCAGCTGGTTTTTGAGACAGGTTCCCCATTTTTGTCAGGAAACATCTTCTGTGAGGTGCCCCGAGACCCCTTGTTTTGGTTAAATTGCACAGTAGTAAGCAAAGACACTCAGCAATATCTATTTTAAAGCGATTAAGCAAGCCTCCATTCTTTCCTTCCTGGCTTCAGTGTCAAGTCTGTTTTCTTAGTCCCTAATAATGCAAGTGTGGTTGAGGAGCTTTTGAAAGACTTGTGAGACAGGTTATTAAATACCTCTGAAAAGTGTTAGAGGTAAGTATCAGAGGACTTTTTTTTTTTTTTTTTCCCTTCTATTAAAAAACATCTTTTAACTGCAATAGATTATGGAAAGTGAGACATTAAATTATTCTTATCTTTTAAGTATAAAATGTTTTGTTGTACTCCGTGCAAGTAATGAAAGAGCTGCAATAGCTTGATATGAATGACTATATAATTATTTGATTAATTTTACTCTTAAAATTCAGTCTGATTAGACAAGTATGTATCTACTTGCTATACAGGGATACTCCTGCACCTACCTACTTGAGGAAGACTAGTCATCTTAAACTTGCTTTTGTATGGAGTTAAACACAATAAATAATCCACAATAAGCAGTCACTTAACATGGATGTAGGAACAACGATGTTCCAAAGTGACACAAATCTCCATGTCAACTTGATACTATTACATTTGTGGGTAGGACAGATGCCACTGAAAGTATGCACACCACTGAAAGTATGCACAAGTGTAAAAAGTTAAGCGAAAAACTATACCAATACAAGGAAATGGGTTAACTAGGAAAAGTACTGCTGATATATTTTACAGGAACTGGCCGCGTGTTAAACTAGTACTTACCTTTGAAAAACTTTTATCCCCTCAAATGAAATAAATTTACACACATACCAACAGTAGCTTACTAATGCAACTTAATGCTAACTCGGTGCATAATTCCTACGGTAGCTTTTAACAAAATCTGTATTTTAATATAGCAAACATGCAAATACATTTTTTCTTGAGAGTTTTGTAGAAAAAGTTCAAATTCACAGGAATTAACTTGTGTTTTCTGTTGTTAGTGTACCAAAACAGTTCTCCTGTTGAACCCAAACCTATTTAAGTGACCAGGACATTGCTTCACTTTTACTTCAATGTTCAGTCTAGGATAAAGCTTATTTTCAAGCATTTTAGACATACAGCTTATGAATAAAAAAAGGACTTATATACTGACCAGTTCCAGATAATGCCTAACAACTGATTCAGGTAAATGAAATAGTTTACAAGATTCCTTTGACATGCTTAGACAAGCTTATTACAAACAGTATTCAGAGATATGATGATCAAAGGCTAAACTAGAATAGGATTTGAAGGGAGCACCCCTGGAAGCTTTACTCATCAAGTACAAATATTGCAAAGTATATTGCAAGTATTACAAACATGCTAAAATCAACTTCATAACCTTGTTATGATTTGTCTGCAAAGCATGTTACTGTACAGTCCAGTTTATTTCTGTTTTTGGTAACTGAGATTCTAGAACAGCCTTTTTAGAAGAACAGCAAGGCAATAAAACTTAATGAAGTAGAATGTAATAAACTTGGGAATAGGAATATGAAACATGGATACTTAAGATACACCCAAAGAGAAAACTTTTCAACAATCTGTGACCACACCTTTAAAATCTTCAATGATAAAGGGTCATTTTAAAGTCTAAGAAATATAGCATACACCCATGAAGTTACTGAAGTTAAGGAAGCCTCATTGTAAACAAAAACAAAAAACTAGTCTACTCCAAACCAGACAAAAATAACTGTTTAAATACTTTTTAACCACATTTAACCAAGATGAAGAACATATGCACTAATGCTCACTTGAAAGAATTTTATTCCATTCCAAAAAAAAAAAAACCACTGCAGTTGAGATCGTACATGTTTCTATTAAATAATGTCAGAAAAGGGCTTTGTGGTAATAGAATATTTATGAGCACAACATTACAGTATTTATTTAGCATCTTTCCATAACCATATTTTTGAATAAGCGTACAGCACAATATTTACTTTAGGCATGCAGAGTTGCAGAAAATTTAGGAAAACTGCCTTTTTTTTATTTTAAAGATACAAAACACTCCAGCCATTTCATAAAATTGAGGTAATTTTAAGAATATACAATAACAAGTGCCTGAACAGTGCTGTATTACACAGTTAATTTTAACTTGCTTTTTTTTGAGATAGCTTGATTATTTCATAGGGAAACAGTTCAGTTATCGGTTGGTAACAATTCTGCACAGACTGCCTGGTAAGATGCCCTCTGATCCACACCAATCATCACCACCTTGAAACTTTCACTTTATTTTGTAAATTCCCAGTGAAGACTTCAGAGTCAGAGAGTTGCTGGAGAGGCTTCCTTCAGGGGCTCAGGAAATCTTGTTTCTAACAGTTTGTAATTTAGACTCTGGAGCTAAGTCTTTCAAACTCCTAGAAGGACTGGCTGTTCCAAGCCTTATATTTAACTTGTCCTCATGTTAAGGTATGTCCAATAACAGTAAGTTAAGGGTGTGCAGATGCTGAAAGCATAGCTTATGCACTGAGTAAGGGGCAACAAAACATTCATGCTAATGAAGCAGTGGGGAACTCCACACTGCTCAGGCTTCTTATACTACAAAAGTTTAAAGTTATAAAATCCCCTTCTCAGGTCTATTTTACAAGACAAGTTCATTTGTTTGGCCTTTATATATATTAAAAAAAGTAAAGAAACGTAAACATTTTCAGGTTTTCCATTCTGCCTGACAACTGTTGCCCTTTTCCAAGCCATTTACTTGGTAGACAGTCTAACAGTAGTATTTAACTATCATCCTCTTCATCAGAATCCAATACTTTCCTTCTGTTGAACTAAAATGAAATATAGAAAGTGAAAACATAAGGGTTACAGTAAGCCCAACATAGAACAAGCCTTTCAAACTCTGCCCACTTAACAATTAATATATTACAAGGGAACAGAAGAGTCACCCCATCACAACCTTCCAGTCCCCACCTGGCATAATGGTACAGTACAAAAGCACTGCAGTCTGTCTCACAACAAAACACCAATATCCCAGTGCTAGTATCTGCAAATTAGACCATTGAGAAGGACTTCTATAATACAATCCCAATACTTACTGGTGTGTGTAGTGGTGATGGTAAGTAAGAAGTTCACTTCTATGCTGAACTGAAATGGTACACTACATGCAGTTTTTCAGCTCTCCTTTTAACTATTTAAAATTGTATTTAGGAAATTAATCTTACCTTTACTGTTGTTGTCTTTTCTGTTTGCTGACTCGCTTTCTCAAGTATTTCTATCAAAACTTGATCTGTTATCTAGAAAATAAGTAATATAAAAGCATTCTGAGATGTTGAGTAACAAAAAAATGAATTACACTTTCTCTTCTTGTAAAAGGTGTTTGATAGCATTCTGTAATAGCTTTCAGAAGTTCTTAGTTGCCTTTTTTCAGTTAATTTGCAAATATTAAAAACATTCAACATTTTTGAGGGAATTAGGTTTGAAAATGAATGTATGTGAGAAAATTAAAAAAAAAAAAAAAAAGCCATAACTCACCTTTCCAGGTAGCTGTCCATATCTTGCCGTCTGTATAAGGTAATTCTCTACTGCTTTTGCTTTGTCTGGTTTCACAAGTGCCAGATTGCTCACTGCAATAAAAACAGGCTCTATTCATTCATACCTGAATAGCTTCCCTAGTAACTACAAAGTGACAAAAGTCCTTATGGAACTGACTTCATGCCAGGGTAGTGAAATATAAATCAAAATCACAGAAACACAGAATTGTAGGGGTTGGAAGGGACCTAGAAAGATCATCGGGTCCAACCCCCCTGCCAAAGCAGGTTCCTTAGAGCACGCTGCCCAGGTAGGCCTTGAATATCTCCAAAGAAGGAGACTCCACAACCTCCCTGGGCAGCCTGTTCCAGTGCTCCATCACCCTCACCGTGAAGAAGTTCTGTCGCATGTTGGTGCGGAACTTCCTGTGCTCCATCTTGTGGCCTTTACCCCTTGTCCTGTCCCCACAAACCACTGAAAAGAGGTTGGCCAAACGCCTCTGTCTCCCACACCTCAGGTATTTATACACATTGATGAGATCCCCTCTCAGTCTTCTTTCCTCCAGGCTGAACAGACCCAGGTCTCTCAGCCTTTCTTCATAGGGAAGATGCTCCAGGCCCCGTCTCATCTTTGTGGCCCTCCACTGGACTCTTTCCAGGAGATCCCTGTCTTTTTTGTACCGGGGAGCCCACAACTGGACACAGTACTCCAGGTGAGGCCTGACCAGGGCAGAGTAGAGGGGGAGGATCACCTCCCTTGACCTGCTGGCCACACTCCTTTTAATGCACGCCAGGATCCCATTGGCCCTCTTGGCCACCAGGGCACACTGCTGGCTCATGGTCAACCTGCCATCCACCAGGACCCCCAGATCCCTTTCCTCAGAGCTCCTCTCCAGCAGGTCGTCTCCCAGCCTGTACTGATACATGTGGTTGTTCCTTCCCAGGTGCAGGACTCTACACTTGCTCTTATTAAACCTCATTTGGTTTCTTCCTGCCCATCTCTCCAGCCAGTCCAGGTCTCGCCTTCGGGCGTGTCAGCCACTCCTCCCAGCTTTGTGTCATCAGCGTTCTTGCTAAGGGCAGACACTATTCCCTCGTCAAGGTCGTCAATGAAGATGTTGAACAAGACTGGACCCAGCGCCGACCTCTGGGGAACACTGCTAGTCACAGGCCTCCAGCCAGACTCTGCTCCGCTGATCAGCGCCCTTTGAGCTCGGCCAGTCAACCAGTTCTCAACCCACCTCGCTGTCCACTCATCTATCCCACACTTTCTCAGCTTTGCTAGCAGGATGTCATGGGAGACAGTATTGAAAGCCTTGCTGAAGTCGAGGTAGATGACATTCACTGCTCTCCCCCCATCTACCCAGCTGGTGATGCCATCACAGAAGGCAACGAGGTTGATCGAGTAGGACTTCCCCTTGGTGAATCCATGCCGTCTACCCTTCATAACGTTCTTCTCTTCCAATTGCTTGGAGATGGCGTCCAGAACAAGCTGCTCCAACACCTTTCCAGGGACAGAGGTGAGACTGACTGGCCTGTAGTTTCCCAGATCCTCCTTCTTGCCCTTCTTGAAGACCGGAGTGACATTGGCTATCCTCCAGTCTTCAGGCACCTCTCCTGTTCTCCAGGACCTTTCAAAGATGATAGAGAGTGGCACACATGGATGCATCCCATCGGGACCCATGGATTTGTTTGCGTTGTGCCCACTCAGACGCTCCTGAACCATTCTGTCATCAACCAGGGGGGAGCCCTCCATTTCCCAGACCGTTTCTCCTCCCTCCAGAGTCGAGGAGTCCCAGGGGGGAGTCCTTGAAGCAAAGACTGAAGCAAAGAAAGCATTCAGTATCTCCGCCTTCTTGGCGTCTCCCGTTATCAGGACACCCCTTGTTCAGCAAGGAACCCACATTATCCCTAATCTTCCTTTTACTGTTTACATACTTCAAACAAACAAACAAACAAACAAACAAACCTTCTTATTTTTCTTTATGTCTTTTGCAAGCCTCATCTCTAGGTGGGCTTTAGCCTTCCTCATCACGTCCCTGCAGGCCCTGACATTTCTATACTCCTCCTAAGAGGACAGGCCCTTTTCCCACATTTCATAGACCTTCCTCTTCCTTTTGATCTTGTCGATGAGCTCCTTGCTCATCCACACAGGTTTCCTGCCCCCCTTCCTGATTTCCTACTCTTAGGGATGCACCAATCCCAAGCATGGAAGAAGTGCTGTTTACATGTTGCCCAGCTTTCACAAGCACCCTTGCCTTCAAGCAACCTAACCCATGAGATACCTCCAGGCAGGTCCCGGAAGAGGTCGAAGTTGGCTCTCTGAAAGTCCAGGGTAGCAATCCTGCTTTTAGCCTTACTTCTTCTACCAAGTTCCATCTTGAACTCCACCATCTCATGGTCGCTGCATGCCAAGCTGACCCCAACCTTCACATCCCTAACAAGCCCATCACTTTTGGTAAGGACAAGGTCCAGAAGCACCCCTCACCTCATCGGCTCCTTCACCACCTGTGTCAGAAAATTATCTTCAACACATTGTAGGAACCGTTTGGACTGTGCATGCCTGGCCGAGTTGTTTACCATGACAGATGTCTGGATAATTGAAGTCCCCCATGAGAACCAGTGCCCAGGATCGTAAGGCTACTACCAGCTGCTTGCAGAAGGCCTCACTGATCTCCTCCTCCTGATCTGGTGACCTGTAGTACACTCCCACAACAGTGTACCCCATACCAGCGCACTCCTTAATTCTCAACCACAACCACCTGTCCTTCACCCTCCCCCAGGCAGAGCTGGGTACACTCTAACTGCTCCCTCACATAAAGGGCAACCCCACCCCTTCCCTTCCCCAGCCTGTCTTTCCCAAAAAGGACGTAGCCCTCCATGACAGCGTTCCAGTCATGTGAGCTGCCCCACCATGTCTCAGTGATCGCAACAAGATTGTGGCCCTGCAACCGAACACAGATCTCAAGCTCATCCTGTTTATTGCCCATGCTCTGTGCATTGGTATACAGGCACTTTAGGGACCTAAACAGCAGGTGCAGCTATCCCTGGAGGGATGCAAGAAGAAGATTCCGGATGGGGTAATGGGATCATTACTTTCTCTGAGGAGCCTTCAGACAATCCTATGGGACAACTCAGAGGTTCTTCCCTACTATCTTTAACAGTGTCAGCAGTGACAAGTTCCCCCAGTCCTTCTCTGTCACTTTTAGCTCCCCTCTCTTCCCCTATCAAACCAAATCTTCAATATAAGACAAAGATAAAAAAAATAGCTGTATTTTTAACATATTTTTTTCTTTCAATACTTGTTCTTTTTTGAATCACTAAAGTTCCTACTATTAGTTCAAAAAAACTGGATTAATGTCATTCAGACAGCAGTTAACCACCCCCCTCATTGGTATCACCAATTGAAAAGCTGTAGTGGTTTCCACCTCAACAACGTTTTCTATTCTAGCCTCTATGCAGGCATGTATGTTCTTGATTTGAGCAGCACTGAGTACACTAGGTGAGAAGTCTTTATTAGAAAGTTACTTGGATACTTACATCTCGCACGTGCTGCTTGATCAAGAACTTGAGCTAAAATAGTATTTCTTATTTCTGCTTCCCTGTAACAAAAAAGTAACTACACATTAAAAGTGGGATTTCAAACACCTAAAATAATATGCACAATACAATAAAATCTACAGAAGACTTTCCATTTATGTAAGTGACTTTTTGAAGTCCCTTCAAACCCTACATTTATATGGTTTCTTCTATACCATTTTCTGTCATGGAGAGCTGTACATACATCAGCAATAAAGTTACAATATAGCTGACAGCATCTTGCAAGAAATTGAGATGGAGTTTACTACTTACACCTTATTAAAGTTGATTATTACATCCTGCTAGAAAAACGAAAGCCATGCTACCCCTTGTAAAGATTCTAAATTCATTTCCATCTAGAATTTCACCTAAGGTAGCTTGTTAGAGCATGAATAACAAGTAGTCTGTGCAACTCCAAGACAGAACTAAACCTCATCATTTATTTAGCAGTTTTCAGTAAGTCTTCATGTACTTACTTGCCTAGGTGTTCACAAAATTGGAATTTTACTTTTGGTATTTAAGTTAATACAAGCCACGACCATGTGCTCTCACCTCAACTTCTCACAAAAGTCTGGCTCTTTAAACATGTAATTTTACTCTGGAAAGATGAAAGTTTACCCCCCCCCCCCCCCCCCCCTCCTTTTAAATCTCTGACATTTCTGTTTCTTTGTTGGTGTTTTTCCAAGATCAAAAAATTCAGATGAGTATTCCAAAGAAACACAATGCTAAAAAAGAAGTTAGGAAAAGATTCAAAACTGTTAGATTTAAGACACTACTGAAAGTCAACAGTTCCCATTTATACCTCTGATTTGCTTCCTGTTGCGACGGATCAGCAGAAGAATCCTAAAGAATGAGATCAGAATAAAATACTATGATAATTCAAGAACATTCCACACAGGACAGCAAGTTTAGGTATTTTAGCAGAGATCAATGTCAGCCAAACCTGCCTGACCACAAACTAGATCCTAAAAATAAAAATCTACTGCCCTAGCAAATACATGTGCCACACTAGTTGTTGCTTTCCTCACAAAGCAGTAATACAAACTAGTGTGGTGACTGCTGCTACTGGGTCTAGCCACAGATTGTTCTAGGTTTGGACATTAAAAGGCCTCCTGGTTAGATCTAAGACAATAAATTTCCCTGAAACCCAGAAAACAGACAAAGACATTAAAACATTTAAAGTAACCTATCAAGAAATGCAATGCAATGCTTTGCATTTATCAATGCAGAAGAAGACGCAACCCTATCAGAGGATTTTAGGACTAAATTGGCAGGTAACTAATCAGAAGTAATAACTAGATTAAAGTGAACCTAACGTTGCATCTGCACCTCAAATTTTACAGGTGGGTGATACTTTAAAGCGTGAGAACAGAACGGGAAATCTGAGATGCTTCAGCTCCCAAAACAGAAGTGACTGAAAGGACGGGCGGCAGGGACCCACGCCGCTGCAGGTGGAGGGAACAAAGGCGGGCAAAGATTGTGTGCGGGGCCTGGAAGGGCGGGCAGCGCCCCTCAGGGACCTCCTGCTCCCCCCTGCAGTAGCACCAGGCGGCCGGGGCCCCCCGCCAGCACCTCGAGGCCGCAGCGCAGGGACCGCCAGGCCGCTGCCGCCTGACCCGGCATGGGCCCGGAGCCTTCACTCAGGGGGACACCGCGCCCGTCCCCGCCTTGCAGAGGGCAGCGGCGGGACAGACCCCACGGCGGCAGGGAGCAGGGTCCCCCGGCCGTGCCTTACCCCATGCTTGGCCTGCAGCTCGGCCAGCCGCTGCTGCCGGAGCGCCTCCAGCTCCTCGTCCGCCATGGCTGAGGGCGGGCACCAAACGCTGCGCCTGCGCCACCGCTGCCAACGCGAGGCCGAACGCGGGGCTTCGCTGAGGGGTTGGGGGAGCCGTGTGGGGCCACGTCGGAGGCCGCCCGGCCCCGGCAAGAGTGATAGTGTTGGGGGCTATGAGCCCTCACTGGGGTCTTTTTCTGTCAGGGTGTTGCTCCCCGTCGCTCCCCCACACGTTGAAATGGTTCTTTGTCCCGATATTGAAGGCTCCGTGCTGGACGGAGCAGCTCACGGGGGGGGGGGGGGGGAACAGTTTTCCTGCTGGGCAGCGGGATGGTCCTTTAGCAGGTTGCCGTGGGCAGCGTTACCCGAGCTCCTGGTAAGTGAGCTTATCTCCTTGAGACCTGTCCGTCTGGTGAACCCGCATGCAGTTCAGTTTCTGTAACGTGACTGCCGTTGTAGCAGTGGTGGTTGTGTGAGAAGAGCATGCGGGAAATTACAGCTCTTTTTTCGAGAGTGGCTGACACAGCTGATCAATGCTCAGGGAGCCTGAATTAGGCCAGACCAGGCCAGCCTGCCCTGTGGCTCCGCTTCCATGAGGGGTGCTTACCTTACGCCAGGTATGCTGCTATTGGGCAGGTAGAAACAATTCTGCTTTGGTGTGCCCGTTTGTCTGTATTGGTGTAGCTTGCCACAGTAGTATCTTGATAATAGTATCATAGTGCTTCAGCAGCACCTTCATCTGTTTTCCTAAAAAAAAAAGGGGGGGGGGGGGGGGGGCGGCGGAGGAGGAGGAGGAGGAGGAGGAGGAGGAGGCAGTGCTTTGGTTATGCTTCGCACTCATACTGCCTTGACTTACTTCCACAATCAGCTGTTCAGCTGTGACTCCCCAAGGAATAACTTGTCATGCTCTTACCACACCTTTCTGGTTCAATCTGTGGTTGGCAATTAGGACTACAAAAGAATGAAATGATAATGCTTCCTGCCCCTCAGTTATGAGGTCTGGCCCTCTCAGGAAAGAAACCAAGTGTGTAGGAAGCTGACAAAAGGAGCCAGCCTTCATCAGTCTGGTACATTCATTTTGGTACAAAGTCACTCTAGTATCTAGTCAAAGTGGTTGTTGCAGACACACTCCCTTGACAGCTTCTGTCACATCAAATGAGTAACTGTCATGGAATCATAGAATTGGAGAATAATCTGAGTTGGATCACTGAGTTCAACTTTGATATCTGAGATTATGCCTTCTGATGTTGATCATTCACACATTCTTTTCAGAGGCTGTATTTTTTTTAGTCATACTTAGATTTTACTTAACTAAAGAAACAACCTAAACAGCAAAAGCTGCTTTTTTTATAGGTAAGCCACAATTTTCTAAAAATAGAGGTTTCTATAGAAATACATTACCAAGTATTTCTAGTCTAGTTTTAAAAAATAACAAAAGGTATCAAGGGCCTGTTTCATTAATACTTTTAATTAAGAGTGAATTAACTGTCTGCTGCAGTGAATGCAGAGACAGTTAATGGAGTGGGATTAATTTTTCTTGAGTGGAGCTTTCCATGCTTGCATGTTCGATGCGGGTAACATGAGCCTGTCAGTCCTAAACCTTGCATCTATCCAAATAGCAGCCTGTCCGTCGTGTTTACACTTTGCTATTGCTAAATTTAAAATCAGGGTCTGTTTCAGGAGCATGTGGATTTAGTTAGGTTTTGGTCTTTACTTCCATATTAGCAGCAGAGGGAGCCCTAGTTCTACAAAAGAGTATTTGTTGCTCATTACGCTATAAAGCAAAACCACAATCGTTGTTTTTTTTGCTGTGCATTATATTTTCACAGATGAAGCTTTAATGTGCATCGTACATCTCTGTTGCTGTAAATTCATGCTCCATTATACCACCATATGCTTTGATTCAGTCAGAGAAAGCTGCAGTAATCCTAATACTTCATCTAGCTTTACAGATATTTGTGTTGGGTGTTTAGCTGCATATTGTTTGTTCACACACTTAAAGGTTATGTCTTAATAAGTTGTTTTAAATGGGTTTATTAGTGTGAGCTGGCAGTTGATGAGTTTTTATGTTTTGAGAAGTTATTGTAGTTATTGTCAATTACAACATGAGTTTCAGGAATCAAAAAAAGAAGGTATGGTTTGCTTTAAAAATTCTGGAGGCATTTAAAAAATTTGGAGGCAAATGCAACCCAGTGCTTTGAATTGTATTTCATTTTTGTCTAGTCAGTTGCCTAGTTTATTTTTCATCAGCTTGGAGATTATATATCGATACATCTGTAAACTGATCAGTTGTGAATGTGGAAGCATGAAGGAATAGATACAGGTCTTTCAAAACTGGCTGAGTTATTTTAAATTGTATGTAAGTGCTATGTAGTTGTTAACTACACTAGATATAAAACATACTGTGTAGAATATAAATGTTACAGATAGCTAACTACTATATACAATCTATATAATTACATATTGCTGTAATTATGTACTACAACATAGATTAGATATGTTATACGTACCACATATAATCTCTCTATACAATATAAATATATTTGGAGCTGTAAGTATTTAGTATATAATTAAACAAAAATATTTTAGGATTTTTTTTTGTATGTACTGTTTTGAGTTACTTTAATTTTCCAGTGATAACTGGGCTATTGAATGCTTCTAAACTAAATAATTGTTGAAATTTTATGCTTTGTTGCTTGGCCAATGAGAGCTTAAAAGGTGAAAAACAGGATTCTGTTGTGGTAGTTAAATTTTAAACCACTTTCTGTGGCTACTATTTTGTCCTACCTGAGACATCAGGTCAAATTTCACTGATATAAATGAATATCAGCAAATTCTATGGGAGATAAAATTTATGTCATCAGAAGGCAAGACTTTATTTCAGACATTGGAGGGCCCAAGAAACATTTTTTTCACAAGGTTTTGATCTCAATAAATAATACTTCTCTTTCAGTAATGCTTACATTAGCTTTATAATTATCCTTAACAATTACACCATATAATAGTAGTAACAAACAAATGGCAACAAATGAATAAGCTAAGAAACAAAATATTCTCCTTCCTCAAGCAATTGTAAATCAAATCAAATATCTACATGTATGACAACACTGCAAAATCTGTGTAGTAGTTCTGACTGGGAGATAATCTAGAATTCCTTGCTTGATGAAATCCTTGTTTAGTCATTTCTGAACTAAGTGGTTACCATCTAATTAGTTGATATGTGTGTGATCACATCATGCCTATTCCAAAGGGAAGCCATAGAAAATCATTCTTCTAACTCACATTCTATAAACACATTAAGGCTAATAAGAATTATGTGCAACTCAGCAATCTGAACAGGCGCTTCAGGAGTGGGCTCTAAATCAATAAATCCAGTCTTGAGAAACATTGTGCCCTGTTGAGGTCACATGTTTACAAAGATTTGTATGCAAAAATACAAAAGTACAAGAGAATAGTCCTGAAAATTGAATGACATGGACATGTGAGTCAGAGATGTGCAATCTCAGACTATAAAAGGCAGGGATAAAATACAGGCAAAACATTCTTCATTACATTTATGTTGATATATATATATATTTTGTATTACATTTTTTTTCCAACTCTGGCATTCCTGAAACAATATACAGCAAATGTTTTGAAGGAATATAATCCATATGGTGCCATCAAATCTGCAGAGCACACTCAAACTTCTTGTATTATACATATAATTGTTTGATACTGAAGCCTGTAAAATCCTTGAGAGTATCCTAGAGAATTCAGTAAGAAGTGAATCAGGGCTTAAGTCCAACATCTGTAAAGTGCTTGAGTTCACACCTGACTTTCAGCTTTTTGCAGTATTTCTTTACTTTAGGATTTAGGATTCTCACCCATGGATTTGCTGTGCTACAGAAGTGCCAATAGTTTCTGGAACCTGGTAGAAGTCATTCATGTGACTTTTACCGCTTAAGATGGCCTTATTTTTTTAAACATTACATATTTTTTTCATTATCATGAATTTAAAGCATAAATGCTTTTGGTTTTTGGCCAAAGGCTTATACCTTAGATTGTTCATTCTCTTTCTGGGTAAAGTATCTGTGCTCTTATGAAGCAGCTGTGTTTGAGCTGGAGCACAGCAAAACCAATAAAACGCTGCATTACCAGCACATACATGACGCAAGGGGGGAGGACTACAACTTCTTCTTCAACTTTTATTTTATTTTTTAATTGTAATCATATAATCACATTCTTTCATAATAGCATTGGATGTATTGTAAAATTCCCACACGATGAATCACTTATTTGTTGGCTTGATTCGTGACAAATGTTGACTGTATTGTCCTACTGTCCTTTCTTATGGACTTTCATTCATATGAAAGTCAGATTCAGGCTGTCCAAATAAGCTTCATTAAGGATGGAGGCGGGACAAGCTGCGTTCGGGGGAGCTGTGGCTAGCGGGCAGCTCCCTGCTGCACCCCGCGGAGCCGTGCCCGCAGGATGGCGCCGCACGGTGCCAGCGGAAGCCCAGCCCCGTCCCGCGGCGCTGCCTCTCGGCCGGCCCGGCCCCGAGGGCGCGGCGACCGGACACGGGGCCGCACCCCGCCCTCCCTCCTCCCTCAGTCCCCGCGCGGCTGCCGGCAGCGCCTCACAGCGCCTCAGCGCTCGCCCGGCCGCCGGTATGGCCCGGAGCGCGGTCGGCTGCCTGCTGCTGCGCTCCGCCGCTGGGCTCTGCCCGCGCCGCCCCGCCGAGGACGCCGTCGTTCGGCGGGCGCGTGGCGGAGAACCGCCCGGCGGGCACACGCGTGCAGGGACTCAGCGTCCCCCTTACGCGCCTGGGCGCCCAGCCGTGGTGTGCCCAGGTGCGGGGCCGCCGCTGGAGCCTGCAGCTCTTGGGCGAGGGCCACGCGCACTTCCAGGCGGCGCTGCACACCCGCACCGCCCGCGTCTGGCTGCGCACCCGTCGCCCGCTGGACCGCGAGGCGCGCCCGCTCTACGCCCTCCGCCTGGCCTTGCGCTGCGTCCGCCGCCCCGTCGCGCCCGCCGAGCCGCTGGCCGCCCTCACCGTCCGCGTGCTGGACGCCAACGACAACGCCCCGCGCTTCGTCGGCGCCCGCCCTGCGCGGCTCCGCCTGGACGAGACGCTGCCGCTCGGCTCCGCCGTGTGGCGGGCGCGCGCCGAGGACGCGGACGCGGACGCCAACGCCGAGCTGCGCTACTTCGCCCGTCCGCCCAGCGAGCACTTACTTCTTCGTGGTGCCGCGTAGCGGGAGCGTGCTGCTCGTCCGCTCCCTGCTCCACCTGCGCGCCCCCATCCCGCTGCGCCTCTACGCGCGGGACCGCGGCCGCCCGGCGCTGCTCAGCTCCCCGCTCGAGCTCGAGGTGCTGCCGCAGGCCAAGCGTCTGCCCCCGCCGCCCGGCCCCGCCGACGGCCCTCAGCGCCGCCGCCGGGCCCCGCCGCTGTCGCTGTCACCGCCGGTGCCAGAGGACACCCGCCCCGGCCGCCCCCCGGGCCGCTTCGAGCTGGCGACCCCGGCCGTCGAGGAGTCGGTGCTGCCTGTGGAGACGGAGAGCGGCGCGGCGCGGCCGGCTGCCCGCCTGCACGGCCCCGGGGCGGCCGGCGGAGAGCGTCTGGGGCGCAGCCCGGAGCGGCAAGGTGGGTGCCGGGCCCCCGTCCCCGCGGTCCCCGTCCCCGCGGTCAGCCCCTCTCCTGGTCACCAGCCTCGTGATCCTCCTGCCAGTAGCGCTAAAGGTGCCGAGGACCACAGTTTGGTGAGCAGGGACTCGCAACTGTGTCGTGGCAGTTATCGGAAATTCGCTGCTTCAGCTCTTAAAGTTTTTTGTCGTTCATGAGCAGCATACAGCAAATTTATAGACAGTTAAATACCAAAGAGTGTTACTTGTGTCATACACGTGCTGAGGTGAAGCATGCCCTACTGCTTACACCTGTCTTCCACTAAAATCTTTCCCAACCCTGTGCACATTTGCCTGGAAGCATGCAGCTGAAGTTGAGATTTGAGTCGGTGCTGAAGCTAGGCATGTCTGACTCACAGGTACAGTGTGAGTTTTTGCAACATTGGTGCTTTTGTATTTATGTGACAGTTCTTTTAAAACAAAATATCAGACAAGTCCCATGTGCACCATTGAAATGTTATGCTTCTGATTTAAATTGCCATCAGCATTCACGGGAGCTTACTCAAGTTAAATAGGATAGCTGATTTGTTTTGTCTCTGACTGATTAGATCTGTTACTTTTAAAACTTATTTTTAGAAAAAAAAAATGCATTGTCTTGGTTAATATTTTCCACCTGTCAAAATGCAGCTTAGTTTAAGCATGCTTTAAGTTCACTGGATGGTGAATATCCTTTCATGTCTTTTTGTTGTTTTGCGTAACCACAGCTTTTGTTAATCACAGAGCAGCACAGGCAGAAGATTTGGAAAGCTTCCGTCAATATTCCTTTCCCTCATCTTTTTGGTTTTCTGACTGAGGGGCAAGCCATAGGAGCAAGAGGCAGTTCATTCCTTGGTGCCTATTAAATCCGCGAGGATGCCTGCAGGGATTCTAATTAGCGCTGACAGTTTCAGTGACACGGATGTATCTCCTTGTGAAGTGGAACAAGATCACCAACTTGCTTCACTCAGGTCCTGAGCAACAGCTCTCAGATCTTGCTCTCGTTCATGTTTGATTTATGCCTATCACTGTAGCGTATTGGTGTCAGTCCCTGATTACTGTGCTTGCACAATGCTCTGGCTTGAGCTTTGGCTGCTAACCAGGAGGCTGATGGACCAATTTCCAGAACACAGATGCTTGCTGTGTCCTCTCTTCACTACTCAATCCTGAGTAAGGCTGTACGCCAACAGGACTGTCATTACTCAGAGGCAGTGACAATATCTATTGGGTCAATCTGAGCATGTTTCTGGGCTTTTCTCCCTCTCTGTCATAGAGCTCAAGTTTCAGGTCTTTGTTGATGCCACAGCTCCCTCTGTCAGGGTCAAGAAGATGTTGTTAGAAAAGTGGTAGTTAACCTTGCCCCAGGTTATGACAAGTCTCACCTTTGTGACGGTTTTCGCTCTCATCTAGTCTGAATATTGAAGTCTGAGATTGCCTGGAACAAGGCTTGTCATGCTGTCATGTCAGAGATGTGTTTTCTGAAGCAAGGTTTGCTAACCCAGTTAAAAAAAAAAAAAAACACACCAATAAACTTTAACTTATTTTTATTTTATTTTATTTTATTTTATTTTATTTTATTTTATTTTATTTTATTTTATTTTATTTTATTTTATTTTATTTTATTTTCCTCTGTCTTGAAGTTCTAGTAAATAGATTGTGTTTTCCACTATCTTGATACATTACTGGTAGGACCAATTATATAAATAATTTTTACAGAATATGTAGAAATGAGAGACTAGGTAGAGTGCAATTAATTGCACACAGTATAAATGGTGTTCTTTAGATGCTAGTGATTATAAGTTTCTTTAAAGGAGCCTAAACCGAAAAATATGACTTTATTAATAACATATTGTTTTGATCAGATAATGGTTAACAATGACTTAACACCTTTAAAACTCAAGTTGCAGAATGCTTGCTTTCTCATTTTATAGGAGTTACAATACATAGATATTTGAAACAGATTTAGAATGCTATGCCCCTTTCCTGAAAGATGGCCAGCAGAACTAGAAGTTTCAATTAAACTGAAATAAGGACTGTGTGCAAGATTGCAAAAGCTCCCGGAGGAAAAAAAAAAAAAAAAAAAAAAAAGGTATTTAAAGAAGTACAGAAGTGAATTTTCAGGGTGACTTCACTGAGTATCTTTTCATGGATACTTGATATTTTATAGACTTAGTTTTTAACATAGTTTATGTCTTTTCTGGAAGCAATATACCAAAGCAATATACCATACCATACCAAGCAGCAAAAGGAAATCTGGACCTATTGTGCAAAGTGCCAATTTACTGTATGAGTTCTGCTGTACTTGCAGAGGAGGAGATACCATCTTGTTGTGTAGTTCAACTTCAGGTGAGTTCCTTATGTGAACTCTTAGAAGGCAGGCTTAAAATCTTGCAGAGGTTAGGGAATAAATAAATCACAGATCAGTCAAGCCTGATAGATTTCATAGTTCATGGCCTCTGCCCCACGTCTCAGGAGCTGTGCTTAAGCAGCAGGGGTCCCTTCCCCAGCTGCACCAGGACACCATGTGCTATACCTGGCCGTGTACCTTTCTGACCCTGATGCTGCCTTGCTGACTGGCTTTCCAGCTTGGCCTCAGATGCATCTCATTGCTGCACACTTGTCTGGTGATGAAGCAGATTTACATCATAGGACCTGTTTGGCTCTTCTTGCTCAGTGACATTGAGTTCCCTGCCTGCCTTGCTGTCACTCTGTACTCCTAGTTTACCTTCAACAGGCAGAGCAGCCTGTCCTTGCTGCTCCTTAGCAGTTGAATTCTGCAACTTCAGCAGCAGCGTACATACAGTTATATAAAATATTTTCTCTACCCTGAGAAATATTTTCTCTGCCTTAAGAGCTTAAATTACTTTGTGTAGATGCTGGACAGGAATGGGGTTGTAATCTTAAGAGAGCTGAAGCCATTAATCTGAAATTAAAATATGAACCAACAGTATTTACATTTTTCGTACCTTACAAATATGTAGTTAATATACAAACAAAACCAAAGAGAAACACCAGGAAAACTTGTACATAAGTTTGAGCAACCAGATGCTAAACAGAATTCCTAAATTTCAGAGCTTGACTTCCTGAGCAATTTTTTTGGTACGTGGTCCTTGATGAGCACATTCCTCTTGTTCACCCCACTGCTCATCCAACCCTGAGCCATGTTCTTCAGTTAACCTTTCCTGGAAGAAGTGATGGTTATGCTCATGTTTTCTGGAGCATTTCATTTTTTATCCCATATCAATTATTAGGGCACAAATACTTTATTTAGTCTTCACTGAAGCATAATACTGTTTTAAGTTTTTACCCAGTAGATAGAAGGTAAAATACCTTAGATTTATATGCATATTAATATTTTAACATTGAGCTAACATCTAATTTGAGAAGGAGTCATTATTATTTCATTAATGCTTGGGGGAAGTGCATGAAAAATCCCATCCCTCTAATCATCTGTTATCTCAAGCTCCTTTGACCTTACTTAATCCACAGGCATTAGCCATGTAATCCCGTCGTTCATTTTTTTTAACCAGAGGATTTACTGAGGGTGATGTTTGGCATGCCTTCCCAATAGTTAACAGCGGTCACTTATATTTGTCCCATTTAAATCAACATACAGAGTGGATGAACCGATTTTAGTGATGTGTATATTTTAAACCTTGAAGGTTTTTATCCTTGGAAACTGAGGATGGTCTGTTTTAATTTTAACTGTGGCCTTAGTCCCCTACTAGCAGTATCAATTCTCTCTGGATCATCCCTAAGTACTAAGTAATTCCTGGTTGATCTTTTTCTTCTACGATTTTTATTACCTTTTCTTTTATGAATTATTTTAGCAGTTATACTTCAAGCAGGGCTTAAGCTGAAATCATCATCTATCATCTGGCAAATGTTTTCTTTAACCCGCAATGGGTTTCATGCTGTGAAGTTGGAAGAAAATGTACGTTCTGTATGCATTTGGCACAACTGTGGGTGTTTACAGTTTTGGGATGTTACTCATTTGTGGTAGAAAGGAATATCTCAGGAAGCTTCAAAGCACCATTTTGATGTTTCTTCAGTCTGAACATTTTGATGCCATGTACCTTCTATGGCAAGCAGTCAGATTAAAAATATTTTTATGAGACTACTGGGATTTGAGCAGTGAAGCTGTTTAGCTCTTCTTGCTGTTTATCATCTCAAACATTTCATTTCTACAAAACTAATAAGCTTTTTTTTTTTTTTTTAAGATCTAACTGAATTTCAGTTACACAAATTTCAGTTACACAAATGAGTTAATCTGAGGGAAGCAGTAAATTATAGAGCATATGGATAGGATCTTTCTTAAAGCTGGTTTCTAGCATAACAAATTGGATATTGATTCCATGACTGACATAGCAATTATGTTACACTTGATTTGATTATGAAATAGTTGTATTTCAGTTTTTGCTGACCTTTCGTTTTACAGTTAGTTTCAGAAGTGAAATCCCCAAATTTGTAGAAAGACTATCTCAAAATGTTTTTAGTATATTCAAGTTTAGATTTTAGAATGAAAGAGGCTGAGACTTATCCCATAGTGTGGTGGTGGTTTTACTGTGCTAGGCAGCTGAACACCACAACCGCTCTCTCACTCCCCCTCCTTAGAAGAGGAGGGGAAGAAGTAAAGGAAAACAACTCACAGGTTGAGATAAGGATAATTTAATCAAAGGGAAAAAATAATTATTAAGGAAAGATTATTATTAATTAAGCAATTTAACTAAAGGGAAAAAGGGAAAGGGGAAAAGGGAGGAGGAAAGGGAAAAAAACAAAACAAGTAAAGCCTATGTGGAAGGGCAGAGGAAAGAAATTACTCTCTACTTCCCACAAATGAGTGATGCTTGATCACGTCCTTGAAGCAGGGCCTCAATGCACGTAGCAGGTGTTCGGGCAGGGGACAGACGTTTTCGCAACGAGAGCCCACCCCTCCCCTCTTCTTCCTTTTTGCACCTTTTATTGCTGAGTGTGACATCACTCACCTCCTGGCCGATAGGCCAGGAGCTGGCAGGGCACATTGAGAGGGCTTTAAACTAGGTAAGAAGGGGGATGGGGCTGAAGCAAGGATTGTTGGAGCTGTGCCAGGGGGAGCAATAGCAAGGCCGGGGGATAAGGCAATGGCCCAGCTGAAGTGCATCTACACCAATGCACGCAGCATGGGTAACAAACAGGAGGAGCTGGAAGCCATCGTGCAGCAGGCAGGCTGCTTGGTTGCCATCACGGAGACGTGGTGGGACTACTCTCATGACTGGAGTGCTGCAATGACTGGCTATAAACTCTTCAGAAGGGACAGGCAGCACAGAAGGGGTGGTGGAGTGGCTCTCTATATTAGAGAGTCTTTCGATGTTGTAGAACTCGAGGCTGGGCATGACAAAGTCGAGTCTCTTTGGGTTAGGATCGTCAGGGCCAACAAGGCTAGCGTCCTGGTCGGGGTCTGTTACAGACCGCCAAACCAGGACGAGGAGATGGATGAGGAGTTCTACAGGCAGCTGGCAGAAGTTGCGAAATCGTCAGCGCTGGTTCTCGTGGGGGACTTCAACTTCCCTGACATATCCTGGAAGCACAACACAGCCCAGAGAAAGCAGTCTAGGAGGTTTCTGGAGAGCGTGGAAGATAGCTTCCTGACACAGCTGGTTAGTGAGCCTGCCAGGGGTGGCGCCCCGCTAGACCTTCTCTTCACAAACAGAGAAGGACTGGTGGAGGATGTGATTGTCGGGAGCTGTCTTGGGCAGAGTGACCATGAAATGGTGGAGTTCTCTATTCTTGGCAAGACCAGGAAGGGGACCAGTAAAACCACTGTATTGGACTTTCGGAGGGCTGGCTTTGTGCTGCTGAGGACACTGGTTGGTAGAGTCCCTTGGGAGGCAGTTCTGAAGGGCAGAGGGGTCCAGGAAGGCTGGGCGCTCTTCAAGAGGGAAATCTTAATGGCGCAGGAACGGTGTGTCCCCACGTGCCCAAAGATGAGCTGGCGGGGAAGAAGACCAGCCTGGCTGAACAGAGAATTGTGGCTTGAGCTTAGAAGAAAAAAGAGGGTTTATAATCTTTGGAAAAGTGGGCAGGCCACTAGGGAGGACTATAAGGATATCGCGAGGCTGTGCAGGGACAAAATTAGAAAAGCCAAAGCTCATCTGGAGCTCAATCTGGCCACTGCCGTTAAAGATAACAAAAAATGTTTTTATAAATACATCAACACAAAAAGGAGGACAAAGGAGAATCTCCATCCTTTACTGGATGAGGGGGGAAACTTCGTTACAAGAGATGAGGAAAAGGTGGCAGTGCTTAATGCCTTCTTCGCCTCAGTCTTTAGCGGCAATACCGGTTGTTCTCTGGATACCCAGTACCCTGAACTGGTGGAAGGGGATGGGGAGAGAGATGTGGCCCTCACTATCCATGAAAAAATGGTTGGTGACCTGGTACGGCACTTGGATGTGCACAAGTCGATGGGGCCGGATGGGATCCACCCAAGGGTACTGAGAGAACTGGCAGAGGTGCTGGCCAAGCCACTTACCATCATTTATCAACAGTCCTGGCTATCGGGGGAGGTCCCAGTTGACTGGCGGCTAGCAAATGTGACGCCCATCTACAAGAAGGGCCGGAGGACTGACCCGGGAAACTACAGGCCTGTCAGTTTGACCTCAGTGCCAGGGAAGCTCATGGAGCAGATTATCTTGAGAGTCATCATGCAGCACTTGCAGGGAAAGCAGGCGATCAGGCCCAGTCAGCATGGGTTTATGAAGGGCAGGTCCTGCTTGACGAACCTGATCTCCTTCTATGACAAAGTGACGCGCTGGGTGGATGAGGGAAAGGCTATGGATGTGGTCTACCTTGACTTCAGCAAGACTTTTGACACCGTTTCCCACAGCATTCTCCTCAAGAAACTGGCTGCTCTTGGCTTGGACTGGCGCACGCTTCGTTGGGTTAGAAACTGGCTGGATAGCCGGACCCAAAGAGTCGTGGTAAATGGAGTCAAATCCAGTTGGAAGCCGGTCACTACTGGCGTTCCCCAGGGCTCGGTGCTGGGGCCAGTCCTCTTCAATATCTTCATTGATGATCTGGACGAGGGCATTGAGTGCACCCTCAGTAAGTTTGCAGATGACACCAAGTTAGGTGCGTGTGTCGATCTGCTCGAGGGTAGGAAGGCTCTGCAGGAGGATCTGGAGAGGCTGGACTGATGGGCTGAGGTCAACTGCATGAAGTTCAACAAGGCCAAGTGCCGGGTCCTGCACCTGGGGCGCAATAACCCCAAGCAGAGCTACAGGCTGGGAGATGAGTTGTTGGAGAGCTGCCAGGCAGAGAAGGACCTGGGAGTGATGGTTGATAGTCGGCTGAATATGAGCCAGCAGTGTGCTCAGGTGGCCAAGAAGGCCAACAGCATCCTGGCCTGTATAAGAAACAGTGTGGCCAGCAGGGCTAGGGAGGTGATCATCCCCCTGTACTCGGCACTGGTGAGGCCGCACCTCGAGTACTGCGTTCAGTTTTGGGCCCCTCGCTACAAGAAGGACATGGAGGTGCTTGAGCGAGTCCAGAGAAGGGCTACGAAGCTGGTGAGGGCCTGGAGAACAAGTCTTACGAGGAGCGGCTGAGGGAGCTGGGCTTGTTCAGCCTGGAGAAAAGGAGGCTCAGGGGCGACCTTATCGCTCTCTACAGATACCTTAAAGGAGGCTGTAGCGAGGTGGGGGTTGGCCTGTTCTCCCACGTGCCTGGTGACAGGACGAGGGGGAATGGGCTTAAGTTGCGCCAGGGGAGTTTTAGGTTGGATCTTAGGAAGAACTTCTTTACCGAAAGGGTTGTTAGACATTGGAACAGGCTGCCCAGGGAAGTGGTTGAGTCACCATCCCTGGAGGTCTTTAAAAGACGTTTAGATGTAGAGCTTAGGGATATGGTTTAGTGGGGACTGTTAGTGTTAGGTCAGAGGTTGGACTTGATGATCTTGAGGTCTCTTCCAACCTAGAGAATTCTGTGATTCTGTGATCATATAGTATGGAATATCCCTTTGGTTGGTTTAGGTCAGCTGCCCTGGTGATGTTTCTTTCTCACTTTTTTGCCCACCCCCTAGGAGGGTTGGAGAGAGTCCTGATGCTGTGCCAGCACTGCTCAGCAGCAGACACAACACCGGTGTGATACCACTGCTGTTCTAGCTACAAGTGCAGAGCACAGCACTGTATGGGCTGCTGCAGGGAAAGTTAACATCCCAGCCAGACCCAGTACACATAGTAAATTTTCCTTTGACTTCCAAATGTTTGGTTGTAAACAGGAAACAAATTCAGTGTTTGGAAGACTTTTGGTTCACTTAATAATATACAGTATTCAGACATTAACTCCACTTTTTTTTTTTTTATTTTTTTCCTTATTCTGGTAAGAGGTCATAATTCCTTACTAGGAATTAGATCATTAATCTTATGCATATAAAGAAATTCTACACCTTTAAATGGGAATTGCATATAAAAGTATTAGATTTGAGAAAGCTGTTCCATTTGGTTTGACCATTTGAAGATACATAGTGGCCTATAACACTTCCATACGGGGTGTAACAATAGCTATTAATACATTATGCTATGGAGGTATTTCACAGGTTCAGGTTTGCTGCCATTTTTTGGAGTTGCAAAGTTTCCTGCAAGATGCACACCTGCACAATGAGCCAACCCAACATTCCTAGCCCATTTTCAAGGCTAGAGTTTGGAAAAATGGCTGGTGGAAGAAGGTTTATGTGGCTGTGGTGATGGAGGCTATGGTGAGGAATCCACCTGAAGGCTGTGGTCCAGGAGAGAGCTGGACTGGATGACAGACCAGATAAGAAAGAATGGGTGCTGATTAGGTGGGGGTTTTGGGTGTAGAAAAGTGGTACTGGGAATGAATGGTCAGGGCTATGAGGGAACCTGAGAACAGAGCAGGAAATAAGGGGGAACAGAGAGGAGGGCAGGTGGAGGGAACTGGGAGAAGTGTTAAGGAAGGGCCAGCTTTGGGATAAGGACGGTTGGGGGTGGTAGAGCAGAAGAGAGTTGAAATAGATAGGAGGGCTTTGTATATGTGACAGCTTACTCCTCACCACAGCTTGTAATGGAACCTGAGCTTCTTCAGTCTTTCTTCCGTGATGCCAATAAATGTTTGTGAAGTCTCACAGTGAAGTATCCTTTATCCCTGGAATAACAGTGCACGTAGAAAATAACACTTTATTGCTCTTCCTTAGCTCTAGTGAGAGGAGTTCTCACTTGAGTGGTATGAATTGGCTCAATTTACTGATGATACATATAAATTTTGATACAGGATATGTTATGATAATCTTTCTCTTTATTATTATTATTATTATTTTCTTGAAAGTTTAAATTAATCAAGGTTTCCTGTTTTTCATGTATTTAGGTTTGCAGATCAGGTAATGCTAGTTCAAATGACTTTCTGTGATGCATAAGTACAGCAGCTGTGCTTGTGAGGCTGCTGATTTCGGTGGCACTTTCTTTCTTGCACATGTTGGGCTACAGAGAAACAAGCCAGATATTTCCCCCCAGATTTAAACAAAACTTCAAGAGGTCTTCCTGTCTTATACTAGTCTAGTAGCTCCTACCTGTTATGCAAAGTCCTCTCATTATAATGCTTTTTGGTAATCAGTCACCATTAATTAAGACACATGATTTGTTATCTAAGGATGTCTGTTGTGATTATTAATTTGCAGTCATTTATTTCACATCTGGGCACGCTTGGTTTTTCTGCCTGCTGCTGTCAGCAGATAGATACCTCACTGGGATGTCCCTAATAAAATCGTTATCATTTTACTCTCTTTTAACTGGTAATTTATGTTAAGATCCACCCTGCCATGATCATGTAGCTCTGACTCTTTCTTTACTTTTGTTTTCTGGTTCATTTTTTTATTCTTTAACTTCTATTTTGAAAGCCAGACGAGGGTAAGGACATGACAGACTGTCATTATGCTATCTACAAAAAATATGAGGCATATTAGGAGGGAATGTGGGCTGTCCACAGCTTGAGCCCATCAAAGTTATCTGTTTAGAAGGTTTATGTTTTATGAATGAGCAAGCTACTGTACTTAAAAGTGGCCTGTCATATACTTCATGAATCTTCCAAAATGACAGTAGAGAAATGTTTGTACATTATTGCTCTTTTTTTTTTTTTTTTTTTTTTTTTAAGGCTATATGGTACGATTGGGTACAATAACCAGTAATTTTTATCTCATGGTATGGCATGAAAATGGGAATAGATTTCTCTTGATTGCAGCTAGAGACTTAGGGCACTAAGAATTTTTCTGGAAATGTATCTTCCCAAACTTGAAGTCAGCAGATAATTTACGTGAAAAAATATTGTGAGAATGAGGTTTTAAAAAAGTCGAGTGTGATATTTGCAAAGCCCCCTCAAAACAGCAATGCTTTCTCAACCCAAACCAAAACATTTCATAGAATCATAGAATATCCCGAGTTGGAAGGGACCCATAAGGATCATCAAGTCCAACTCCTGGCACCACACAGGTCTACCCAGAATGTGACTAAGTGCACAGTCCAAATGCTTCTTAAATTCAGACAGGCTTCGTGCAGTGACTACTTCCCTGGGGAGCCTGTTCCAGTGTGTAACCACCCTCTTGGTGAAGAACCTCTTCCTGATGTCTAGCCTAAACTTCCCCTGCCTCAGCTTGACACCATTCCTGTGGGTCCTATCACTGGTGATTAAGGAGAATAGGTTGGCACCTGCCCCTCCACTCCCCCTCACGAGCAAGTTGTAGACTGTGATAAGGTCTCCCCTCAGCCTCCTCTTGTCCAGGCTGAACGGGCCCAGTGACCTCAGCCGCTCCTCGTAAGTCTTCCCCTCTAGGCCCTTCACCATCTTCGTCACCCTCCTCTGGACACTCTCCAACAGTTTTACATCCTTGTTGTACTGTGGTGCCCAGAACTGCACACAGTACTCGAGCTGAGGCCACACCAGTGCAGAGCAGAGTGGGATTTTATTTGTCCTAATTCAAATAAATAACAAACCCCAAGTTTTCAAAAATACATTTGTGTATCTAAGGTAAATGTGTAGAAGTTGGGGCAATTTCAAAAACAAAAAGCAAAATACTAACTTGAATAGTTAATTTTCTGATAGATGTAGTTGAGAATACAATAATGATATTGACTTAAAGGTTTGCAAGACTTCTAACACCCTCATAATCTTAATTTAAAATAAATTGAAATGACCTAAAATGCCAGAGCAACCTTACTTCTTACTCATAATTGTTTAATCATAATAATACAATGCCTTTTCCCTCAATAAATTCAAGGCATGTACCATACTTGTCTGCAATTGTAAAGTCATGTTCATTCAAGTAAATATTCTATATTGACAGACTTTACAAATCAGATTGTCTGGCATTGTCCGTTTTATCAATTATACAGAGGCAGAGAAGCCTACATTTTTAATGAATACAAAAAAATTATTTTCAAGGCTTGTCTTACAGAAGCATCTATTGGATTTTTGAGAGAAAAGACAGTCATGTAATCCTAATGAAATCAGAAGTTTGAAAATATGTTGTATTTCATAGATTGACAGCATCTTTTATAATTTGACATGGTGAAAAGTGATGGGTTTAGGGGCAACTCCAACCTACACTATTTGAAATTGCAATCAAACTATTTCAGCATGGATGATATTTGAGGCTTGGTTTAACCAGTGCTGCATTCAAAAGTTGTCAAATGAAAGTATTAAAGCCTTCTCCTCCTTCCTGCCACCCTTGGTCTATCTATGTAGATAGGTGGGGAAATATATATATATCTATATATTTTCTTCAGAGGATGAAAATTGTGAGACATTGCATATTGATAAACTTCCTGTGAGCAGAAACTTGGATCAGCTAGTGAGTTTTGTTACCCAATGTAGTCTGAATTCACAATATGTAAGTCAGCATATGAAGTCCTTCCTGTGTTTACTAGTTTTCAGCCACAGATACACATGACAATTCAATTTCAATATTGTGTTGGGTCTGTCTGGGATGGAGTCACCTTTCCCTGCAGCAGCCCACACAGTGCTGTGCTCTGCACTTGTAGCTGGAACAGCACTGGTATCACTCCAGTGTTGTGTCTATTGCTACATAGTGCTGACACAGCATCAGAACTCCCTCCGAGCCCCCAAGAGCCAGCAGGCTGGGGGTGGGCAATTGATGGGGAGGGGACATCACCAGGGCAGCTGACCTAAACCAACCAAAGGGATATTCCATAACACCTGATGTCACACTCAGCAATAAAAGGGGGGCTCTTGTGGGGGAGGGTCTCTCCTGAACAACCGGTACGCGTTTTGAGGCCCTGCTTCCTGGGACGTGGCCGAACACCGCTCATTGATGGGAAGTAGAGAATAACTTTTTCTTCCTTTCTCTCTGGGCTTCTGCATGGCCTTGTTGTTTCTTTTGTTTCTTTTTCTCCCTGTTCCCTTTCCCTTTAATTAAATAATTCTCATCTCAAACCTTGAGCTCTTTGTGTTGTCTTTTCTCCCCCTTCTTCTTTGAGGAGGGGAGGAGTGAGAGAGCGGTTGTGGTGGAGCGCGGCTGCCCACTCGAGTAAAACCATCACAAATATGCATGAAAAATCATAGATAACTATGATGAGGTTTCATCATTGGATTAGTAAGATTGATTTTGGTGATAAGGAATGAATTTCAGTACTGCAGCTCTTGTCAATAATACTAAGTTAGAAAGAAAGTCATTCCAACTGGAGGGACTATCAGAGAAAAAGCAGACTTCAGAATGAGCTGCCCTGAGAAGGACTTTTGGTGAGAGACAAATTGACTCTAATGGGGAATTAAGCAGCTAAAGCACAAGAAGCCTCTGGATTAGAGATTATTATTTTACTATTTCGGGTTTTATTTTTTTAATACATAAACTCAAAAGAGAGAGGCTGAGTTTTGGTATTGCAAAGGGCAAATAAGTGGTGTTGGCAAGTGTGTGGAAAAAGCAATCTGCTAACATAACCTGTTTTCATTAGTTTCAGTAGTGAAAAAAATAGAGGGAAAAATATTTTTGATCAGATAAAAGGGTGATTTTATCATTTTGAATATGAAGCAATATTTTCAGTATAACTTCTAAAATATTTTAAGTGTTCCAGAGTTATGTTATTGCCATCATATGCAGCAAAAGGCACCTTGAATTTTATCTCTTGTTGCTCCTTATACGAGAAAACAATTATATGATTTTTTTCTGTTGTCTGAAGCTAGGGAAGAAACCTGTCAAATGCAAAATCTGCTTGTATGCCAATATAATCAGCAGAACTGTAGGAGGATTCTCTGAAAGCATGAAATTGTGTAACATATCTTCAGTGTGCCCGGCTTGAAAGTCAAGTATCCTGTGTTTAATATTGAAAAGTTCTTATTGTCAGTGTGTTAGAGAACAGTTTAACAAATCTTTTAGGGATAATTAGGCCTTTGTCAGATTCCTCATGGGGATCTCAGTAGTGGGTTGACTTACTTGTAAAACTTGTAGGTTTGCATACTTGCTGTCAGGGCCTGGCATTCTGAACTGATAATTTAAGTAGAACCTGTTTGTGTGCATCTAAGACTTAACCCAAATACACATAGGATTACCAGTTTTAAGCTGTTTCTGCTAAGATTTTGAGTGGAATTGTAACTTATTATATCCCCCATAGTGTAGTACTACCAATAAATTACTATTAACCATAATATTCTATTGCAGATGTAATAGTAAAATAATTTAGTACTACTGTTATTATGCTAATGTACATGTATAATTAGTATAGCTTCTGGGTAAACAATGGGGATGGTGATATGTGTTTTGATGGAAGGCAGCATCGAGAAACCTTAAACTATCAAGTGAGGTACTGTTGGAAAATTATCTTCCTTCCACTATCTTTGAAGCACAAATAGTGTTTATAAAGGATAGTGTCTAACCATAAAATGGGGGCAAATGAATTTCATATACCATATTAAAAATAGTTAAAGGTCCGTTTTTAGCTCCATTCTGTAGAAAATCAACTATTTTGTAGGAAAATGACTATGTCAGTTAAAAAAGATGACAGTTATAAGAGACTGTGTTTTGTAATGTATATGTCATGACAATTACAACAAATGGAATGCTGCAGTCATTAGAGTCTGAAGTTATCCTTGAAACAAATCACATTCACGTACTTATGCTTTGGAATTCTTACTGTTTTGTCCTGGTTGAAATACGTGTATTACATGTTATTGTTCATGATAGTCTCTTCATCACATTTGTTGTCCTCTGGTAAGTCCTTGTCTGATCATGGTTCATTGGACACCCTGATGTTATTTCTACAAGTTGTCAGGTCGCATTTGTAGGTCTCTCTGCAGGCAAGTACAGTCCTGTGCAGTTCTGTTACAGTTCTTGCTTTAATATATGATACACAGTCAAGGGAAGACTTAGATATAGTCATTTTCTTCTGGTCTGCCTTTATCTGAAAGTGAAATCCTGTCTAATCTTGATGATTTATTTGGTATTTTTCCTTGAGAATCAGATTGCCTGTGGTTGATGGAAGAAAATAACATACCACAAAGGTCATATGCAGCGGATACTTATACTGGTCAAGAGAGGCAGTTACGCCTGCCTGTCTGATGGTGTGCATTGCGGTTCATGCTGACTATCCTAATGAGATTCTTAAGAATATTCAGATGTTTCAGAGGTAGCCAACACATTGCTGAAAGCTTTGATCTTGCCAAGATGTCAAATGACATTAAGGTCTCTTAACTATTAAAACACAGGTACTTGGAGGAACTTTTCCAAGTCCTTTTGGTTTCTGATTAATTAATGCTTATTAGGTCATTAGAGGATGACCTAAGTCTTGATGCAGTTTTCCACAGTATTTCCACAGTATTGCAAGATGTATTTCCCAGTTATAATTAGGTACTAAGAACCAGCTTATTAATGTTCAGTGAAGTGTCAACCATGACAAGAGAGGACTGGTTAGTACTTGTTCAATTCAAAATGGTTAATTTTCAGTAGTGACTTAAGTTTTGGTAGATGAATAAATGCATGTTAAGAACTTCAGCAGAACTTGAAATCAAGTCAGTTCACTTGTTGATTAGGATAATGATTTTCAGACTCCAGAAAGACAAAAATTAGTAACCTTTCTACTCCCAATTATGTTGTCAAGGTGGCACTCAAATCCTCAGTAGGTCTTTCTGTTTTGGAGGCACATTTTCAGAGGTTCTTAATTCAGCTTCTAATTTAGTGCTTGCTATCTTAAGCCTGCAGTATGCCCTGGCAAACCAAGCCAATAGTGGGTGTTTACAAATGTGTGACAGCTTCTGTAAGTCCTGTTCTTTTGAGAAAAGTCAGGCAGTTTTGACACTAACTTCTCCCCTTTGCACGTAAGTCTTTTTTGGAAAATCTTTTAATTAAAATCTTCAGAACATTCAAGCAGACATTGACCTGCTTCTGATTTGGCACTTCTTGTACTGAACTCTTCTTGTTTTGAGTTGTCATGGTATATTTCACCCTCAGATGCAGATCAACAACAAACGAGTTTTCTCCTTTGCATTTTCTTTAGGTTTCTCAGACTGCTTGTCATGGGACTGATGGAAAGCACCTTCTGAAACATGTCTCTTTAAAACACATCTGGTTTTATTTACTAGGATAGTCAGAAAGAATATCCATACTGTTGTATTTTACATCCTCGTTTTTGAATCCTTTTTTATGTTCCTTCTGGCTTCTATGATTGTAGTGGGTTTACGTGGCAAGGTTTTGGTAGCAGGGGGCCATAAGGGTAGCTTCTGTGAGAAGGATCTAGAAGCTGCCCCATGTTTGGTAAGGGCCCCACTGCTGACCAGAGCTGAGCCAGTAAGTGATGTTGTTTTGCACCTCTTTGAGAGCATATTTAAGACAGAAAAAACGCTGCACCACACAGCAGCTGGGAGAGTGAGAGGAGTGAGGAAGAGCTTTGCAGGTGCCAAGGTCAGTGACGAAGGAGGGGGAGAGGTGCACCAGGCGCTGGAGCAGAAGTCCCCTGCGGCCTGTGGTGAGGCCCGTGGTGAAGCAGGCTGTCCCCCTGCAGCCCATGGAGTACCACAGTGGAGCAGGGTTCCACACTGCAGCCCGTGGAGGAGACCACGGTGGAGCAAGTGGATCTGCACTGACAGAAATTGCGGCCTGTGGAAGACCCCTGCCGGAGCAGATTCCAGGCCGGACCTGCAGCCTGTGGAGAGGAGACCACGCAGGAGCAGGTGACCTGGCAGGAGCTGCTGCCTGTGGGGAACCTGAGGAAGTTTGCACCTGAGGAAGGACCCCGTGGCATGGACCCGTATCTGGAGCAGTTCTTGAAGAACTGCTGCCTGTGGGAAGCCCACGCCAGATCAGTTCAGCAAGGACTGTATCCCGTGGGAGGGACCCCACAGCACAGGGGGCAAGAGTAACCAAGAAGGAGCGGTGGCGAAGAAGTGCTATAGACTGACCATAACCTCCATTGTCCCCATTCCCCTGCGCCTCTCGGGGGGAGGAGGTGAAGAGGGTGGTTGCGGGGGGGAAGGTGCTTTTGGTTTCTTTCCTTTGCTTCTCACTTCTCTAGCTCATTAGTAATAGGCAATAAATCTTACTATCTCCCTATGCTGAGTCTGTTTTGCCCGTCACGATAATTACTGTGCGATCTCCTCGTCCTTAGCTTAATCCTTGAGCCCCTTTCATCATATTTTCTCCCCGTTCCTCTTTGAGGAGGGGGAGTAAGAGAGTGGTTGTGGTGGAGCTCGTCCGCCCACCCAAGTAAAACCACCACAATGATAAACATTTCAGCAGCATCTGCAAGCAGAGGAGAAAGTGTGCAACTGCTTTCATAGAGTCTTTTTAAATGCTGAAGACACTTATATCTAGGTACCCTATGATGTCAGTACAGTAGGCTCACCTCATGTCAGTCTCTTTTAGTGATGAGGCAGTCCCTGCATATCTTTGGAAATGTGGGCTTCATGTGCAATGTTATATGCCAGAGAAGTCAACCTGCTCATCCTTACACCAGGACACTTCTGGCTGCAGAAGTGCTATGCATAACACAGTTTATTTCAGAGTCTAGAAGACTTATAAGACTTGGCTGCACATTGTAACATGAGTTTTTTCTTTTTCCTGTTTTTTTTTTTTTTTTTTTTCCATGAAAATGTAAAAAGGGGAGTTGTATGTATTCATAGCCTATGGTGATGCAAGAAATGTTTTAGGTTCTCTTTCAGGAAACTGTTCTGGTGACTTACTATTCCATACATCAGAAGCTTGTTTTTGCTGTAGCCTCTGCTTTTCTATACATGTTGTCTTAAACTAATATTAATTTACTGTAACATTAGATTCTGAGTACAGGATATAATTATAAATAAATTCATTTGAATTTGACAAGTTACCATCAATTCAATTTCTATGCTAGAATTTAGATGAATGCAGTTTTACAAGTGTAATGGAGAAGAACTTCTGTGATTGTCTTGGGTGAGTGCTGATTTTTATACTAAGATGATTTTCTTGGTAAGAACAGAAAATTCTCAGAGGTCATGATGGATTAAGTTTCTGGAAGCGGAACTAAGAAACTGGTATTTGACATTGTTAATCAGAGCACCAAGCAGTTTTCTTTAGGACAATCCACTTAGTGGTTGTTTATAGACTGCAGATTATGATAAGGTGTGCTAAATATGCCACTTGCTATCAGATAGAGGTTACTAATTATGAAAAGCTGAGACTTCCAAGAGGCAAACACAAAAGGTGCATTAGTACTGCTGTGGAAGTTAAGGGATAACATCAGTAAATGCATACATCAGGTGCAAGTAACATATTTTAGATGGAGCATTGGTGTGCTTTGGGGAGAGATGCAATGATGCAATTAGGAAAGAAGCGAGGGAGAGTACAGTCGTTCAACCCAAGTGGCAAACCTTCCTGGAATAATATTCCTCCCTAGCAAGATAACGATATTTACAAGATTAGACCCTTTGGTAACACTATATTTAGTCTTAAATACTTTATATTGCTAATTAAAATTAAATTAAAACTGAGAATTTTAGTTGTTCCACTCTGTACTTACAGGTATGTTGTTTCAGTTCTTGTAAAGCCATTTTGAAGATGTGTGTATGTAGATGTTTTTATGTATGTATATATAATAAATACACAGGGAAATCAAATATTAACACCATCATCTTATAAAATTCTGACTTTTCATCCATTATTAAACTTGTGGATAAACCATTTTGTAAATATAAACAGCTGTTCTTGCACAGCCTTATTCCCTTTCAGTCCCCCAGGCTTGTTAGCTTGGGCATAGTGCCATGTCCGTGCCTCTGTAATGCTTTCAGAGTCAGATTGGGTGTGTGCTCACTGCTTTTCTGGAACCAGAAGCATTAAACATGGATGGCAGGAACACTCAAGTTGGCCTCTCTAGTGTGGCTTTCTACGAGTACGGTGCCAGTCCAATTGCAGCCAAGCTGGCCAAAAGGCCTACATCTGTTTATACTGTGCTCTTTGGTCTTACTGGTAAATATCATCAGTTACAAACAAACAAACAAAAACTGTCTTTGTCATAGTCTTATCATAGTTTTATGTCTTCCCAGTGAAGTTGCTTCAGAATCTGAGCTAGCTGTGTGTATTTGGAAGAAGCATTTACCAGTTGGAAATATACACAGGCTGATTCAGGAGTGCAGGGACAAAAAAGGCTTTCTGTCTGCAGCAGCATTTTGCTTTCTTTGACACTGAAGATTTTAGTCTATGCTTTTGTCTTTCATTCAGAAACATTATTCACCCAGGGTTTGTTTCTACTTCTTCCTCCTTTAACTTAATGTTTGGAGACATCAGAACATTTTTTTCGATCTGACATTTTTCCTTTTTGTTACTTTTTCAATGATACCTGCCTGCTATTTATTACTTGTTCAGGAGCTTGCTGGTTGGTTTAATAATGGCAGCAGCATAACAAGTACTTTTCCATCAATTTTTAAGGATACTCTGTTTCTGATTTCTGGATAATTGAATAGTTCCATTCTCTGATGGATTTTTTTTTTTTTTTTAACAGCATTTGATTTTTAATAGAAGTGAAAACCATATTAAGACTTAAGTGAACTTTCCATCTAGGAAATTCATTATTTAGGGTAGATTGGTTAGAATCTTTTTCATGGCAAAAATTTAATTACTTTCAACGTTCAGAAATGTTGTAATCATTGAATATACAAAACTATTTTTTTTCTTCCAGAAAAGTGCTTTCAGGAAACATGTATTTAAACTTTGAAAATTTACGAATGTGTGATCTTTCCTAAAAAGAGGTATTGATAGGAAGTAATATGGGGTGGCCCTGATCTTGCGGTATGGCAGTACTTGTGCTGGTTATTTATTTATTTATTTTCATTGTGTCTGGATGCTGTTGGTTGTAGGAGAAGAGCTAAAGAAGTCTTTCTGAATTAAATGCCACCCATATTGCAGACAGTACACCCTCAGGAGTTGATATGTGTTTGCTACTCTGGGTACCATTAAATAGCTAAATATTTATTCATTTTTCTTACTATTAGGAAAAGATCAGTACTTGTTGCACTCAGCACTTACTGTGACAGATGCAAACGACAACGCACCTGAATGGGCCATGGAGCCCTTCCCGTTCTTGGCTGTGGTTTCTCCTCAAGCTGTCGAAGGTACTCGAGTATACAAGCTGCTTGTGGTAGATGCAGATGAAGGGATCCATGGAACTGTGTGATGGTTTTGCTCGGGTGGGTGACCGAGCTCCACCACAACCACTCTCTCACTCCCCCTCCTCAAAGAGGAACAGGGAGAAAATACGATGAAAGGGGCTCAAGGGTTGAGATAAGGACGAGGAGATCGCGCAGTAATTATTGTGATGGGCAAAATAGACTCAGCATAGGGAGATAGTAAGATTTATTGCCTATTACGAACGAACTAGAGAAGTGAGAAACAAAGGAAAGAAACCAAAAGCACCTTCCCCCCCCATCCACCCTCTTCCACCTCCTCCCCCCGAGCGGCGCAGGGGAACGGGGGAATGGGGGCTATGGTCAGTCTATAGAAATTCTTCTCTGCCACTCCTTCTTGGTCACTCTCATCCCCTGTGCTGTGGGGTCCCACCCACGGGATGCAGTCCTTGCTGAACTGATCTGGCGTGGGCTTCCCACAGGCAGCAGCTCTTCAAGAACTGCTCCAGATATGGGTCCGTACCACGGGGTCCATCCCTCGGGAGCAAACTGCTCCAACCTGGGTCCCCCACGGGCAGCAGCTCCTGCCAGGTCACCTGCTCCTGCGTGGTCTCCTCTCCACAGGCTGCAGGTCCGGCCCGGAATCTGCTCCGGCAGGGGTCTTCCACAGGCCGCAGTCTCCGTCGGTGCAGGGCCACCTGCTCCACCGTGGTCTCCTCCACGGGCTGCAGCATGGAACCCTGCTCCACTGTGGTACTCCATGGGCTGCAGGGGGACATCCTGCTTCACCATGGTCCTCACCACAGGCCGCAGGGGACTTCTGCTCCGGCGCCTGGAGCACCTCTCCCCCTCCTTCTTCACTGACCTTGGCGCCTGCAAGGCTGTTCCTCACTCCTCTCACTCTCCCAGCTGCTGTGTGGCGCAGCGTTTTTTTTTTCCCTGTCTTAAATCTGCTCTCACAGAGGCGCAAACAACATCACTTATTGGCTCAGTTCTGGTCAGCAGTGGGGCCCTTACCAAACATGGGGCAGCTTCTAGATCGTTCTCACAGAAGCCACCCCTATGGCCCCCTGCTACCAAAACCTTGTCACATAAACCCACTACAAACTGTAGAATATTTTCTCTTGGAAGGTAAATTTAAATCTCTTTGTTACATTTGTATGAAGCTTCACTATTTTAACTTTTTTTTTTTTTTTTTTTTGTCTCTTATCCTCGGTTTCTTTAATGGAAAATCTTCCTTTCCTACTCAAAAAGATTAATAAGCCTTTGTCTTTGTGTGTGAAAAAAATAAATTTTTAGTGAGTGTATGGCCAGATTGGCCAGATTGGAAGTGAGTTCTCTCTGTAAAGTTGGGTTCCTGCCCAGATTATTGCCCACAGGGGTAATGGGTACTGGAGTGGTACTGGACTGCTGGGCTTTGCAAGGGGGTGGCAATGGTAGCCATAGTCAGCACCTTTCTGTTTCACTGACTGTTTTTGAGAGAGGACACTACCTGAAGCAGAGTTTGTTGGATGGAAGAAGCTAATGTTCCTTCTCCTTTGCAGGAGTTGTGCTTCTGGATCATTCCAAACAAATCTGTAAAGGTCTGGGTTATGTTTTATTTTTGAACAACTACTATAGACTCGCTGATTTTCTTTGTTGAGGCTCTCAAAATAAACTTCAATAATAATTCAAAACTGTCTAAGCAGAAAGGGACTGGTGATACTACTCCAAAGGTGAATCTGTTCTTCTTGACCAGGACCCTAACAGGGTGTTTTCTGCTAAGGGATAGTTAGGGATCAAATAACAGCAAAGTACTGTAGGATGAAGAAGAAGAATAATTGACCAGGAAAGTTAAATGTGATTAGAAATGTAATCACTGATGTAGTTAGTGAGTTCAAAACAAACTCTTGATATTTTTGTGTGCACGTCAATTCTAAAAGAAAACCACTTCATGAATTGATACCCTATTTTCTTCTCAGTTTTACTTAAGTAAAAGTGTTCTTGCTGACAGCAATTTGTGGATCTGCCTTCTTAGGTGGAGAAGACAGATTTGAAGTCGAGAAGGACACAGGCTGGATTAAAACGACAGGTTTGCCATTGGTGTGGAACAAGGAGTATTTACTGACTGTACTGGCAGCAGATAAACTTGGAAACAAAGGGTCTCTGGCCTCTGTTTCTATAATTGCTGGATTTCGACCACCGCAGTTCAGCAACATGTCGTACTTTGTTCATGTTCCTGAAAGTATGCCACAAGGAAAATTGTAAGTAACAGTAACAAGGAATGCAGTGGGATTGTGTTCTTAGTTTAACTTCTGTTTGATCTCTCCAAAGCCTCAGTATTGTTTATGAATCGTAAATAGCAATTTAGATATCTTAATTGAAGTGATAAATATAATTTGATTGATGTATTCTTAGTATTGTATGATATATAATGTATTCTTTCTTCTTTTATAAAGAAAAGTGGTAATGAATAATTAGAATTTCTTGCTTTTTAAATTATAAGAAAAGTATTAACAGATGAGGATTGTGTCCAAATTTTCAAAGAAAATACAAATCAGAACCATTACATCATAAAGGAAGATACCTTGTGTAAAACACATGTATGAGTTCTGTGTCAACATTTGAAAAGTGCCTTCTCCACCAAGTGAATATTGGGGGTAAGGGGGGAGAGGGGAGACTGTCTTTGCTGTCTTCATTAATCATAATGACAAACTGAGCTAAAATGAAGATGTCACAAAAGTTATCATTTTACTTCTCCATCCTTTGTCTAACCATGTGGATCTAAATATCACAGAAAATATTAGTAATGTAGGTCTACCTGAATACTCAGTTCTGTCTTTCACAAATTGTTTTGGTTTTAGGGCAGACATTTCCTTTTCCAGTTGAATCAAGAATACTTTTGTCCAGTAAATATTTCTCTTCTGTGGGCTTTCAGCTGTTATTTAATGCTATGTTAACTGTAGTATTCTGTTTTACTGTTGAGTCTACAGCAATTTTACAGTGTCTGGGGTTTGTTAAGATAAAAAAAGATCAGCAGCTGTTAATAGCAAATAACATTTTTTTTTTATTATTATTTAAAACTGCAATGAACTTATTTAGCACAGGTATAAAAGAAATTAAAGAACCGTGGAATGCTACAATACCTAACTGGTATCTGCTACATTGGATTCAATAATGTTCAGGAAGAAAAATAATGGAATTCCTTGTAAATATTTTTGTCCCTATTTAAAAATATGTTTGCACAATTACGGTGATAGTAGATTGATCAGTTTGTCAAGTTACATGGTAATACCCAAAAGGAATTAAATATTTCATATGGTTGTTACTGTATCATAAGAGGCTTGAATATAAACAATGTGCCCAGCAAAAGTGATTTACTGTTGTGTGTTAACCTGTGTGTGGTCCTGAAAATCAAGGCAGAATCCTGAAATTCTGATACTTATGTTAGACCAGTTGCAGGAAAACAGAGTCGCTGGATTTCTGGGGTAAGGATTTCACAATTCGAGGTAGACTTAAGACTGCTGCTGACAAGAAGTGTTACCAAGTGTTACTTTTCCTTTCATCTGGCATTGGCTTTAGTATGCTAGTTGTGTTGTCAGGCTGATCCAATGAAAGACAAAGCAAAAAAAGAAAGATTTTTCAGTTAGGTTGTTAAATGTGTTCACAGCAGGGCCTCGTGATTGTTCGTGGTGACAGAAGGAGAGGAGAGGTGGCATGAACTTGCAGCTGGGGTAGGGAGTTAGAGGGCAAAGCAATTCCTGTTGGCAGGAACATTGACTTGCGCTGGCTTAAACTGACCGTGAGACCACATCACAGAAAAATAAGCAAAAAGAATAAAGCAAGATAATGATCTACAGCAACCTTTTGCAGTATTTTTTTTTTCAGTGTTGCACCTGAGGGAAGCTAGAAGACAGCAGCATGGAAATAATAAAAGGAAAAGAAATGTCCAGACAAACTGAGGTTTGTCTTTTTGAATGCAGTTGTCACTGGATCTTAGGTGTTGTTGGGTTCTCCTGGGAAGTGGAATATTTTCTCCTAGGAAATTTTCATGATAAGACAACAAACATTTGAGGAATTAGTATTCTGTTTTAAACCCTTAAAATTATTGTTTTATAACTCATTTCTTTTACTTATACCACAAATGCTTTTCCTACTTGAAGGACTTTCATGGGAAAAAGTGCCAGATGAGCTAAAAAAAAAATACGTCCTGGTATACGCTGTTACATGCACACTGCTAGTGACTGGCTTTTTTCCTTTTGCAGGTATCTGAAACTTTAGAACAGTATGCTGAAGTGTATTATGCTGTTAGTAAAAGGAATCTTTTGAAGCTTATTTTATCTTTTAGTTTCCTTCCTGAAAATCATCACCACCTTAGAAGAAAATTAGAGAAAGCAAATTCAGTTGCAAAAAAAAAATAAAAAAATCTGCTATTTCTATGTTTTTAATCCTTAGTGTGTTCTGCTTCCAAAAATCCTATCTTTTTCTGTTTAACTTCAAGATGATAAAAATACAGTATAACAAAATATTTGAATTTGGAGTTTAGGTATAGCTTTCGTTGACTTTGGTGGGTACTGCTCTAATCAGACCTGTAGGCTTGCACCTTCAGCTCTGCTGTAGCATTTTTTTTGCCTTATTTTTTATTATTTTATATTACATGCTTGAGACCTTTTTTATATTACTTCATTTTTATGCAGCTTTCTTCGAGTCAGTGCTATATCATATCAAAACAAATCCCTGAGCTACAGTTTGCTAACTAATCCGATTGGTTTGTTCAGCATTGGTCAGGCAACAGGGGATATCAGCTTAACTCGGAATGTGGATTATGAGAGTGACCAACACCAGTATCTTCTGTTGGTCAGAGCAGAGGCAAACGAGGAACAGCTCAGTAGCGCAGCTGAGGTAGGTGTTCACTTCTGCCATTTGGTATGTATTTGCATTTTTCTTGAGTCTTCTCAAATATCTGCACAGATTCACTAGGAGTTTTAATTTCTCCAGCTCATACTATATATTCTGTTGTTCATTTTAAAAGTCTTTTTAACTCTGTATAGATTAGGAGGGCTGGTTTAGGTACTATTGGGTAGAGCTCATTTTTGCTGATCCTGAAAAAGCTGTTGCTTAGGGATCGGTAATGCCATCCCATCATAGGTCAAAGTCTTTATCCAAAAAGATGGGAGTAGATGCAGCCAAGGCTAACATGCGATTTTGTTTTACTCTCAGCCTTCATAAATGAGGCATATTTGTGATTACTCCAATTTAAAACAAAGACAAAACAGAAAATACGAAGACAATCATTAGTTTTGTTTCAAGAACACAAATTGAACTTGTAAAGACAGGAGGTAATAAGTCATAGATGTTGAAAGATGATAATTCCTGGTATTTTAGAAAGCTGTTTGACAGCAGAAAATATTTCTAAATACAGCTATTACAGTTGTTTAAATTCAAAGATTTGCCAAGCTTGGAAATGCATGTAATATAACAGTTTGTTCCTGCTGTGGGAAATAAGAGGTACACTGTACAAGGAATGAGAGGTAGAATTATTAGGAACAGGTGAGAGGACACAGTACATCAGTGCTAAAAACAGTGGTTGTAGCACACCAGAGACTGATAATTTCTGTTGACCCTTTTAGGTACCACAAGATGAAGAATGACAGAATAAGACTTGAAACAGGATTAGAGGATTCTAAGATGATTTTATAAATACATTTAGCCTAAATGTAGTTTTATATGCTTTACACCAATAGAACTTCAGCAGTCATGAGAGGGCAACTTCCATTTTGTACTAACATAAGTAAGAGTAGAGTGAGTATAAGGCTACCTATTGCATTGTGAGGCCAGAATACCAACTTCAGACTTCAGTGTGAACTGCAGCAGTATGAACTACTGTAAAGGCTAATTTAACACACTCCTTATTGCTTGAATTGTCAACAGTGCAACAGTGGGCTCTCATTTGACACAGAAATAAGAAAACATTTTTAATGGTGTTAGAAACAGAATTGTATTTCTGACTTGTCTTAACATGAACAGTTACCATTATCTACTTCTGATTTACACTGCTGCAATTGAATTCAGAACTTGGTCTTGGAGAATGTGATATGCTTGGCAGTAGAATTTTTAGTATTAAAAATAACAGAAGTGTGGGAAGAGAAGATAATGGCAAAAGAATGCTCTGAAAACAGACAGTCCATTTCTCTTTAAATTAATAATAGGAAATAATCAAAGGAGGTGAAGGAAAAATAGAAAATGTTGATGTACACAGCCTGACAATTTCAAATGTTTTGGCATCTAATATTTAAGCAATTCTCAGCAGGAAAAGAACAACCTAAGAAAAATGTTTTTTTCCTATATGCTACAGCTTCCAAAGACCTCAACTTTATTATTTATTATTATTATTATTATTGACAAATTTTTCCATCCAGTATGTCTAGAGCAATGAAGTCATTGCCTTGATTCACATTGATACCATTTAACACTCTTGTTTTCTGTTCAGGTTTCAGTTGTAATCACAGATGTGAATGATTGTGTCCCAGAATTTCATCAGTCGATCTACAGCAAAGTTAGTGTTCCTGAAACAGTTACTATGACAACTGCACTTCTACAAGGTTGGTACTTTTAAAACCATTTGTTACACTCGTCAGGGGTTTTTTCTCCCCCTACTAATTAGATTTCAATTAAGAAGGCAAAATCCTGCCCCAAGAGGGGGTAGCCACAACTCTCTGAAGGCAATTGGCATCCTGTAGAATTGGGTCATAATTACTTACTATTGCCACAGCCCAAATAATTTTGGAGGATGAGAGATGAAGTAAACAAATCTTCATAGGATTTTGAAGTAACAGGACTTCACCTGTTTTATAAATTATTTCAAGCACTACATGCCAAGACAAATGCTATTACAGTTTTATGCTATGCACTAATTCTTTTGTTAAAATACTTAATGTTCCAATTCATAGACTTTGATTTAAACAGTGTCTTTATCTTCTCTTTTAACAGTGACAGCCACTGACTGTGATTCAAAAGAGAATGCTGAAATATTATATTACTCTTTGAGTCCAGACTTCAGTATTACTTCTCATGGTACAATATTTCCAGCAACAAAATTGGACTATGAGCGACCTAACCATCTGTATGAGTTCATAATTATGGCTGTGGATAAAGGGGAAGAGCCAAAGACTGGGACAGCAACTGTTAGGATTCATATTTCAAATGTAAATGATGAAGCACCTGAGGTTTCCCAGACAATGTAAATGCATATTCTTCAAATTCTGTTATCTTTGTCTTTTACTGTTGCCTTTTTTATCCTGGTCAGAAGGCTGATCATTATAGAAGGGTAACTGGCTTATGTTCAATGAAATTTCAAAGTTAGTCTGACTAAAGCAGGATGATCTTTTGGCTCTGAGATTTTGCTAAAAAAAAAAAAAAAAAAGGCTTTCAGTTTTGTTAATTGTAAGCTTTAGACATAGTTTCAATGTGCATAGAAAGGGCTGGTGCATACATAGACAGTCTCTTTTGGTAGATCTTATGTTTCTGTTTTTCCAATATGTTCTTCCAATTAGTTTTAGATTAATTAGAAATGAAATTCCATTAGTAGCCTACTGATTAATGATCTTCCATTCACTTACTCTGCTAAAGTCAAGATGTTTGACTGGAAGATCTTGTCAGTTTATAAATAAGTAAACGTTACATTCCAGTTATTGCCGTGTTTTAAGTAGTTTTTTCCTGCACATCAGATGGATGGCTTATATTGCTATTCACAGTATGGATGCTTGGGAAGGTTAGCAGTGGGAAGCCACTGTTCCTGCTACTCTATGGGAGATACGATGGACTATTGTTAAATGATATTTTGTTCCTATTTTTTTTTTTTTTGTAAACCTCAGTAATGATTTTTTATTCTGTATTTGGGACCCAGAGGTATCTGAAGCAATGTCAGAAGTGCTGTAAACTTGCATTCAGGACATAAGCTTAGTAATGAAATTCATTGTGAGCTTCTGCGTTGGCCTTCTAGAGTAGAAAGGCTCAGAACAAAACCTTGGAAGAGATTTCAGTGATGTGGTTTAGTTTAGCAAAATATCAAAGCTGACAGTCATTTTATGTAAAAGTAACCTTTGGCTTCAAAATCTTACGCCTTCCTTTTGTTCCTAAATGTTGCTTAGGAGATACGGCTTAGAAAAAATTGATCTTTTGTAAATTATTAGTGGATATCTATATATTTTCAAATACTAAAACAGATTAAGTTTCTCACTCTTCAGATGATGCCTACTTTTCGTTTATTCATTTGTTTTAATATTCAGGGTCATTGAATGCTAAGTCCTGTATCTATTCCCATTTTTTTAATCAGAAATGAGAGATAGCATAAAGATGCTGTAAACATCTCCATAACATATTGGAAGCAGAGATCATAGTTAAACAAACAAAGCAAACAAACAAAAAACCACCAGCTCTTATATTTAAAGCTTACTGAAGAACATGATTAAAATGAATATTATTTTAAATTGCCAAACATAAATAAGAAGCTTTTCTGTTCCCTATGCAGTACAAATTATATCTGTATAGATTGGTGATGGAACTTAATTCAGCTCTTGCAATTCAAATTGTTTCAAGTTTTTGCTTAACCATGTTAACCAGAATTTAATTTTACTTTATCTTTCAGGTAATGAAAAAAATCTCAAAAGATAAATTTCAGACATAACTTAGATGAAGTTTTCTGTGAGATAGATCATCATGAACACCCATAAATTGGCTCCTGTTGAGAGACTAATTTGCAGGGCTAATACAAATCAAGATGCTGATGATGTCCTTCTAGTCCTTTGTATAAATAGATTTATAGTCTGGTATAAACTCTAGATTCCTTGCCATGAGCTTTTTTTCATCAGTTATCCTGTGTCTCAATTATGAAATGCTTAAGGCTATCACTCTTTCATTTTGTCAGTTTCCACTTTCTGCTTTTTAAGAGACCTCTTCTGATGACTCAAACTCTTCTGTCCCTAAATTTCACGTTCACAATTATCAGAACTGCTGTTCATTTGCATTCCAGATGTAGCGTTAAAACAGTGTCCTGAGGGTTGTGACTGAGCTAAACCAGAATAATCTACTTCTACTTCACTGCACATTAAATTGAGGGAGAAAAAAAAAAAAGCTGTCACTACAAAGGTTTTGGTGAAAATGGATATCTAGACAGCAAAAGCTAAGGGAGAGGTTTTCTCTGCACCCATTTTCTTTTCCTTTGATATTTATGCATTTCTCAGCGTAATGACAATGAGGTGTGAGAGTAATTGACTTCATGTAACAGCTGCAGTCACTGGGGTTGTATTTGCAATGAACTATGAAAAGTGAGTAGACTCAGGTACTCTGAGCGCAGTGATACCCATGTCTGTTGTTGGATAGAGCCAGCTCTAAGTCCTTGCTATGGCTGAGCTTTGGGATATCTACTACGGGCTGGTCTGTCATATGCTTAGCCTGGCCTATGCCCGATCTAGACAGATAAAATAATAAATATTTGGGACTTTAATAAGGCAGAGGGATTTCTAGTCCTGAGTGCATTAAGCATAGGCTGATAATGCCTCTTAAGAGCTTACAGTGTCAGTGATGTGTCTAGTCCTGAGAAGAGATTTTTTGTAAAACTGGAGTTACGCGCATATCCTCTGGATCTGATTCTCATCTTAGTCATGCTGGTGCAAAGACTACACTGAAAGCATTTGACAACTTGTGTCAGGAAGTATATTATAACAAACAGTGTTTTTAAATGTTTACTTTAATTCTGTGAATCTTGTAAATTATAAAACAAAATCTGCATTTAGCCTAATTGTTGTCAGGAAGCTAAGCTTGAAAGCATCAACACTGCTGAAAGTTTACAGTGGAAATTTATGGGAGGGAACAATAGAAAGGTCGTTGGATAAGTCATCTATACTATAATTCCCTTTGTTTATGAAGTAGCATCCTAACAGTGTAATTCCATTAATAAATTACAGATCTCTGCAGTACCCTTTGTACAGGTAATCAGTAGATGTTGTAAAATATTCCTCTGTGTATATTTTTTTTTCTGTCTAAATTTGTAAGTATATTGTCATAATTTCATTTAACAGCTACAGGAGTTTTGTTTCTGAAGATGCAGGCCCAAATACGCTGGTTGTTACAGTTAATGCTGTTGACCCTGATGGAGACGGTGTGAACTATGATATTCTATCTGGGAGTCAAAAAGGAAATTTTGTTATTGACCCTAAGAAAGGTAATACTGTATTAGCTCTTTGCTGCTACAGAGCCATAATGTTGATTCTGATGTGATGCACGTGAAGATTGTTTTTTATAAGACAACATTTATAAAAATTGAATAGCATATACAATTTTTGGAGCTAGTGCTAATCTAATAAAAAATGCAGGAGAAAGGTGCAAGTGTTCTAGACTCTCTCATAACATTAAAAAATTGTATCATTTTCCTGAAACCCTTGTATAATAGACAGCTCTTACTTGTTTATTATCTGATTTCAGTCAGTAATTTAACTGAGAGCATTGTTAATGGGTAACTTAAGAGACGGATCTTGGTTCGATACCATCTCTTATGATCAGATCCATTGTTTTTTTGTATAGTTGACTGTGTATAAGTAAACTTAAACCTTTTATCAATTAATTTTTATAGTCTACCAAGCTTAATTCAGAAACGTTAACCTTTTTATTTTCAAAACATTTTTTGGCTTTTGTTGCTTAATAAACCAATAAAAGTTTATGCAGTGGCTTACAGCAGTTTAATTTCACAAATGATATCAGAAGAATAGTCTTTATTCCCTTGTCACAGAAATGGCAGGGAGAAGTGGAAATATGTCAAAAATAAGTGAAGTAGCTAAAACAGTACATCTGCAAGCACGTTGAGCGACATTGATGCTGTGACAATACTCTGTTGTAATGACAATTGCTGTTATCCCTGATGAATAAGTGAGGTGATTGATGGATGATGAAGTGGATGAATGACAGATTCTTTCTACATGGTCTCAGATAGCTGTAGTTTGGTTTGCTTTGCTAACAAATTTTTCATACATCTTTCTCTGAGAGTCGCATCTAGCAGGGTGTATCATTTGGGTGACTTGGAGGAGTAGCAAAATGCGCATTTCTGAAGGTATGTCTACACAGCCTAATGCTGCGGTGATTGTGTTGCAGGAAGGAAAACTTTTACTAATTCCAGTTGAGCTAGCATGAATGACTTGCAGCACAAAGGAGACAGACTTCATTGCAATAGTAAAGGAATATACCCAGGCTCCCTGGTAGGGCTGAAACAGGTTAAACAGAAGTCTGCCACAATGTTTCTGGATTTTTATTTTTATTTTTATTTTTTATCTTCTGCAGCAGATACTGTAAAGATAATGTGCAGGTCAGCTGAGCTGTAGCTGTTGTCTCTTTCAGCTGTGTAGGCATAGGTGCAGATCTGTTGTTGTGCTATCTTCATTTTACTATCAGACTGCAGTAAAAAATACCATAGTAATTAAAATGTAGCAGTCTTGCGAATAGTTGGTTGCAAGAATAACAGTAATTGGTTAATGTACTAAAAAATAAAAAAGCTGCAACCTGTTGTTTTTCAGGGCTAGTTAGACTTCGTTCAAGTCCATTTCCAAAGTTGCACGGGACAGAGTACATACTTAATGTCACAGCTACTGATGATAATGCCTCTGGAGGGACCTGTTTTCATACAAGTACTGCTCAGGTTATTGTGAAAATCAATGATGTCAACGACAACAAACCTGTCTTTCAGAAGGTGAATACATGAGGCTAGATGATATACGTGAAGACTGTGTGGTGAATGTTTAAGACTGTTGCCACTGCAAGTGGTGCAGCAGATAAGTTACTCAAGACATGATCCACTTTCTTTTTCTCCTCTTGATGCCACTGTCTTCTCCATCTTTCCCATCCCTCTCCTGAGCCTTATATGGTTTATTCTCTTGTGGCAGAGCAGCTCCTGTAAGCAGACTTTTTCCTGAACCCCACCTCATCTGTCATTTTAGAAAAGATTAGGTTGGATTAATAACTTTTGGTGTTTCAGTATGACATATGAGGGGGGATCAATAGTTGTATCTATCCAGTGGACTTGTTCCAAAGTATTCCAAAACACCTCCCTAAATTTCATTGTCTTGTGATGATTATAAGTCTAGAATTGATGAAAGAAAAGATTGAAGGTATTTTAGCTTGAATTTTAAAGTACTGTAAAAATAAATGCTTGAATGTGTTTTCAGAATGTTCACTGCTATTTAACATTCTGTTGTCTAAAAATGTTGAGTTTGATGCTAATGAATAGTATGTTGATGAATAATGTTGCACGTTTTAAAAAGTCTGTGACTGCTCAATTCAGTCTTGCAAATTATCATTAATCTGTACTTGACAAACTTACTTTGCATAGAAAGCTGATTTTGACCAGAGCAATTCTGTGATTTGGGCAAATGCATACTCTCTTTTTTGCTAACATAGAAGTATATTTGCATTTGGAAGTGTATGCAACTGTAACTTTTTGTCCAGATATTTTAATCAGTTGGAGTTCCATAGTATCCGTATAACCACAAAATAGCAAGTAAAGTGCTTAAGTTAATAATAATGATACAGATAAAAACATCAGCATATCTGAATGGCAGTGTGGCTAAATACTTTTTTTTTTTTTTTTTTTTTTCCCTCTAATGCTCTAATGTATTATTAAATCGTATGGCAAGTTACATGCTTGATTGTTTTTGTTTTTGTTTGTATCCCCTCTCAGTGCCAGTATTATCAGGAACATGCTTCTGTATTGGAAAACCAGCCTTCAGGGACAGTTGTACTGCAAGTTGAAGCCACTGATGCTGATGAAGGAGCCAATGGTATAATGAAATATGGCTTGATGCACAGAGATGGTATCCTACCAGCATTCAGTATTCATCCTGACACAGGTAAACTGAATATCATAACTGATACTGGCACATAGAAACCACATCATTAGGCTGATGGAAAACAAGCTTAAATAAGATCAGACCTTGTGCTTTGCACTGAGGTTTTTTGATAGAAGACAAAATATAAGGTGTTTTAACTGTGTGAACATTGTATTTAATTTCATACATGTCCAGTAGAACTAGAACTAGATTTGATGTTTTCCCTGAAATGTGGAAATTCTGCAGTGTGAAATAACTTCTGTGTCTTTGTAATTAGATTTAAAAATATATATATTTTAGGTGCACATTATCTGGTAGCATTGTTAATGACATATAAATGACTTATCCAAATGACAGAGGAGTCTTACAAATGACCAAGAGACTAAAACTTTCAGAAGGGCAAAACTAAACTAAAGGCAGAATTTTTAGAGGATAAAAGACATTAAACTTGGTTTCTTAAAGTTAGTTTGGTATTACCTTTCTGAACTAAAGTCAATTGTATATAGATAGATATAAGTGTTTATGAAGTTTGTGTCTGCCTGAGCAGTGCAGTTTAAGTTCTTGAAATTGTTAAATCTTGTGACTGAAGCCTTGAACCTAAAATTTGCAGTATAGGTATATTTAGCCTATTGGCTTGCATCTCAATGTATCGACAATCAAATAAACATCTAAATACTGTATTGTCAAATGTGTAGTATTTTAATTCTGGTATTTAATTTGTTTTCAGGCGTTCTGACAACTATTCAGGTATTTGATCGAGAAAAACAGAGGGAATATTCTATCACTCTGACAGCAACAGACCAGGCAGCAGAACCACTCATTGGAATATGTCAGATAAATGTTATCATTCTGGACCAAAATGACAATGATCCCAGATTTGAAAACACACACTATGAATGTAATTGAGAGTCATTGGATAGAGTTTCAGTGCCTTGAGTGTGAGCTTACCTGATGTCTAAGATTTTTGGATTTTTGTCTTTCGTAGCAGTAAATCCTGTGACTAATTGGGTGACTGAAGCCAGAGATGCACTTATCTTAGTTAATTGCAGAATTGCTTGTATAATATTCATTAAAAACCTGGTATTTCTCGGTTAGTTATAATATACAAATCCAAGAAAGTAGTTTCTGATTTTATGCAATAAGCTAAAATTCCATTTGCTTATATTTCATACAAAGCAATTAGTCCTTTAGTTAAAAAAAAAAAAAAAAGAAAACCAGAAAACCTGAAAAAATAATACATTGAATAAGAATTTCACTTTATGAATGTGATAATAGAAATTTCTAATGTGATCCATAGCTATGGAATCATAACAGCTCTTGAAAACATTGTTTGATTTTATGGGCATTGTTCCAAGGGGGGTAAAGTGATAATCTTCCATACATTTTTACGTTAGTATTTCTTCATATTTCTCAGTAAGATGTTCATGGTGAATTAATGATCAGTTTGAAATAGCCTTTCCTTACATTAGATTTCCTAAGAGAGGACACAAGAGTTGGGACCAGCTTTCTTCGTGTTGCAGCCCATGATGATGACTGCGGCTCAAATGCTGTCATTACATACTCCATAGCGAATGAAGAACCAGATTATTTACAAATTAACCCTACTGCAGGCTGGATGTTTGTCAACCAACCCATATCTCAGGTATGGTGCTTATTTTCCTTTTGAACTGGCCATCTCAATATATCATAGGAGGGATGGAAGTCATGACGTTGTTCTCATTGCCATGTTACCCCTTCACTTTAAAGGACTAATATGTTGTGTTTAAATTAAACCTGAGTCTCAGGCTTTTAGCTGATGAGCTCCTTGACTGTGAATTGCATGCAAGCAAGCCCTCCTTTCAGCTTGAAAGTAGCTTGAAAGTATTGAATCTAAGAAAACTACAGACCTAGTAACAAAAACGGTTGATAGCTGAACTTAAGAACTCAGGGATTTGACAAAGATTTTGTTGTTGTTGATAGTTTATTTTAAATTTAGGATGTGTGAAATTTGCTATTTTTTTTTGAGAAAATATCAGTGTTTACCAACAATCATGAATAAAGAAAAGAGCAGATTATTCAGCAACCTTGCACCTACTTCATATTCTGATTTGAGTCTTCTCCATTCATGGATGATTTCCTTTCATGCAGATTTTCTTAAGTATGCCTTTAACTCATGTTTTCATTATTTTGCTAAAAAATTCATCTGAGCCCTGATCAAAACCCTCTGTAATGAACCCTCTTTTGCTCTTCAGAGATCATCTATAATTAAAGAGATTATTGCTACAGATGGAGGTAATAGGAGCAGGAAAGTTGAACTTGTGGTAACTATTACCAGTGCAAAAAACCAGCCTCCACAGTGGGAAAGGGACAGCTATGAAGTTGTTATTCCAGAGAATACTACACGGGATACATCAGTTTTGGTAAGTTTAGCACAGACTTTATTATTTTTGAGGCTCTAGAGTATCTGTGCTTATTTGCTTAAATATAGTGAGCTGTATAATTTTGTGTATTGCAGTGGCCAATGATTTGCTACTAGTTTTATTTCAAAAATGCTAACAATAACCAGCATTTTTGCTTTAATTTATGTGAGTGCAACCACTATTTAATTTCCTTACCATTTGGATATTCAAATTTTTTGAATGCTGCCATGTTACCCGAGATGGTTATTGGACTTAGACTTGATTGGTTTGGCTCAGAACAAGTAAACAGAACAGCTTTACAAAGTAACTCCAAAATAAATGTTTGTAGGGTAAAACAGTGAGAAACCAACCCTGTAGTAACTGTTAAACTTTGTCTACAGCTGTTTGTGGCCTGGAGATGTATTGAGTAAGGTTAAGATTTGATAGCCAGAAATATTTGTCCTAGCGTTTTCAGTTGAGAGCTGGAGATCTGAGAGAGTTGTTACACTGAAACTTTTAGAAACATTGCTGTACTTAGAAACCTGTTAATTACACAAACTCTTTGAACTGTGCAGACAATGAAAGCAACTTCTCCCCTTGGTGATCCTCGTGTGACTTACAACCTAGAAGAGGGACTTGTTCCAGAAACCAACATGCCAGTTCGTTTCTACTTGACTCCAAACAGAGATGATGGTTCTACTTCAATCCTGGTAGCTGAGCCACTGGATTATGAAACTACAAAGAGCTTTCTGCTGAGAGTTCGAGCAGAGAATGTTGCTGCAGTTCCCTTGGCAGCATTCACTATGGTCTATATTAATGTAACAGGTGTGTAAGCTGTTCAGTGATCATATAACCATAGTGCATATTTTTTATTTTTATTATTTCTGTTTTATACTTGTTTATGTGCTCTTTCTGGTGTTTTAGATGTCAATGACAATGTCCCAGTCTTCACTTCATCTGTTTATGAAGCCTCAGTGGCAGAGGGAGCTGATGTTGGGACATTTGTCATTAAGGTCTCTGCCACCGACCTTGACCTTGGTCAGAATGGTGAGGTAAGCAAGTGTGGACCTACATCTTCCGTAAATAACTTCTGTATAAATAATGACTAGATAGACTAGGAGTCTTCAGCATAGAAAAGGGATGGCTACTAGGAGAACATGAGGTGAAATATAGTAGTTAATTACAGGTTTCTCTGCCCTTTTTGAAAAATGCAACTAAAACTAGTAGGTATGAGATAGAAAACAAGAAGAAATACTTACAGATGGGCAAAGTAGAAGGAAGTTAAATGACTTAAAACTAGAGACTGATCAAACTTGCATTTTTACCTAGTTTTCTTGGATCTTGTCAAATTCTCAACCACAACACTGTTCTTCTCTTTAAGTACTACTTTAGTTATGAGGTATCTAATGAAAGAAAAGTACAGATTAACATATTGTTTTTAATCCTTTAGGTAATTTATTCTCTGTTACATGACCATAGCAGAGACTACATGTGTTTTCACTTGGACTCGCAGACAGGCTCAATATACACTACCTCAGTGTTTGATAGAGAGAAGAAGAGGTCCTGTCTCTTAGAAGTCAAGGCAGTAGATGGCTCTGAATCAGCTCGACCTGGAAAACATGGGAGGCCAAACTCTGGTAAGAAACAGATATCTGTGACAAGCATGATTTTACCTGGGTTGGTATCTGAAAACAGCAGCTCTGAAATGCAAAAATATTTTTTTTTCAATTGTACTTGTAAAGTGTATGTTTGTTTAAAAACTTTTTTTCTGCGACAGTTGTGTCAGAGCTGGGAGAGAAGTTTTTTAATGACGATCAGGGAAGTTTGTTCTGAAATGGAAAGAAAACTGGAGAGTCATAGTCAGAGTTTCGAGAGCATTTCCTACCTGGCAAAGATGCACCCATTATCCATAGAATATAGACCATGTTTAGGTAGCGGAGGAGTTCCTCAAAGCACTACATATGCTACTGTATTAATTCAAGAGTAATTATGAAGTATGAAAGTGCAAGATTGAAAATCCTATTCTCAATTAACAGTTGTGCTTAAATAAAAAAGTTTGGCTTTTGTTGTTTCAGGACAAGAAGTTATGACTTAAAACTACACAATTGCCATATAAGGTATCAATTATTCACATGCTATCTGCTTAAACAAATTGGATGTGACATTTGTTTGATATCCAAATGCTTTTGAGTAATGTTGGTATATATATTTTCAACAACCCTAAGGGTTTGTTCCTGTATTGTCTCCATATTCATCTTCATTTAATGTGCAGCTAAACAGTTTAAGGAATTGTAGCTGACAGAAGTGGCACAGATGAGTATTTTAATGTCTTGTTTCTTGTCTCTCTAGACACGGCATACGTGCACGTTTTTATCACCAATGTGAATGATAACAAGCCTGCCTTCTCTCAGAGTGTCTATGAGGTAAATACGGATGAAGATCAGGATGTGGGCTCACCTATCATTACAGTCAGTGCTAAGGATGAAGATGAAGGTAAAGTAGTGGAATTCCACATACCTATGTTTAAAATATTAATGAGTTAATTTCAGCACCCCAAGACGTATTTGGTGGGGTTACAAAGGAAAATGTCATCTTGTCTCTAGATTTTAAAATTCTTTAAGTGTGAACTGATCATGTATTTACACACGAATGTTAGTTGATAATGGAGCTGTGACACATAAGTGAAAGGACTTACATGAAGCAGTGTGGGATGATGAATTTATGTGCCAGCAAATACAAATTTTTTTTAGATCATATCTTTTTTTTTTTTTTTCCACAAATAAGCACCAATAAAAATGTCCTGGTCAACTAGAATGTATCAGACTTGTACTCAGTGAGATTTGTTTACTTTGTTTGCAGACTGTATAGTTGTAAGATTCTTTATTTTTTTGGTAACTGTTGTCATATTGGAAATGAGACTTTCTAAGGACATATGTTGAGTCTTAGCTGTGTTAATTTACAGATCAGTCAGGAATTCAGCGGTAAGCCATGTAAAAACAAGTATATAACCAGTGCTCATAAATTAGAGATGGGAAAGTGCAGGCTTCTGTCTTTTGTTCATGGTGCACTACTAATTTGACTTTGCTAAATGGTGAAACCATATGTGGTGTTGCACAGGTCCCAGAGGATTTTTCTGTCAGCATGTCTGTAAAGTGCAAGTACATCCTGGATACATTTGATTCCTCCTCCATTAAAGGAGATTGAGGCAGTTGTGGCTAAGCTGTTCTGAAGGTTTTACCTCCACCAGGAACTCTTAGTTTATTACTTATGCTGCCTGGAAATTTACTCTATAATGTTGGATCAGGGTACTGACGTTACAGAGATATGACCCTTCATTTCTGTCCTCTTAATAATGTAAATGATTAAAGGTGTAGCTATGAAAGAAGGGGAGAAGAATGGTAACTTCAAGGTAGAGCTTTCAGAATGAAAGGCTCTACATCTTTACTTGGTTTGAAACCATTGGCAAATTGGGATTCCACCTGAAATTTTGTGAACTACTGTTCACTATTAAGCCAGAGGAGAAGGTCATTATTATCCTCTTTGGTAAAATTTACGCATAAATAAATGAATGGTTCTATTTTATGAAGTATTTTATGTTAACTCATTCTTATATGCTGGGTGTTAGCAAATACGAATTTGTCTTTTTCGTCCCATGGTCTTGGCCAGTCATACTGATTATTGAGTGAATTGAAGGGATCATAAGTAAAAGCAGAATTAATACTTCATTGCAAAGATACATTTCATAACTAGACACAAGTTGTAATTGGGCATAGCAAAATTGAAAATACTAATCAGTAATCTAACATAGCTGCAGACTAACAAACTGTAATACCACAAATCAGTTATGATTTGTATTTCATCTTAACATCTCATGTTTTCGTGTACTTACAGAAATTGTGTGTTTTCTGACACTGTTGGTAATTGACAGGAACAAATGCTAAGTTACATTATCAGATCACTGCTGGAAACACAGGAGGAGAGCTTGATGTAGAAGCAGAAACAGGAACTATTTTTGTTGCCCAGCCACTGGATTATGAAGAAACAAAAATACATGAGATACACTTGTTGGCTTCTGATGGGAAATGGGAAGATTATGCAGTTGTCATCATCAATGTCATGAATAAAAATGATGAGTCTCCAGCTTTCTCTATCAGTGAATACTATGGAAGTATAATTGAGGAACTGGATGGGTTACCAGTCTTTGTACTTCAGGTAGTGTACATTCATGCACATTCAGAGATTATAATATTTTAATGAAAGAGCACAGATTACTCTGGTACAATTACATGAATAATAATCCAGCACAGATATATTATTGCAATTTAATTTTACTGAGTATTTTTGTCAGTTGAAGAAGAGAAACTGACTTTTAAGGAAGCGTAATTGTGAAGATATTAATCAGGATAAGCAGAATGGATCATTTGTGATCCTAAAGTGCAGATCATTAACATTTTAAAGTAGCTATCAGAATAGTATAGTTATATTTTTTTCTATTTACAGAATTAATTTAAAAGATGACTGTAGTAGTATAATATGCTACATTGTTGTTGTAGTGCAAATTGTATTTATCTACTCCAGATTGTTGCTCAGCCACCTCTTATTTGCCATTCATCTAACATGCATGTATTAGTAACATGCTTTTGCTTTGACTCCGCTAGACTACAGGGGCATATAATGCAATCACTTTGTAATTACTGTGTCTTTTTTTCCAACGCTTTTGGAGGTTATGGCAAATGATCGTGATAGCAATGTGGATGAAGGAGATTTGAGATACTCATTGCATGGGCATGGTGCAGCTGATACTTTCACAATAGATGAGAACACTGGAAGCATTTATGCACACAGGATGCTGGATCGGGAAGAAAGAGCACTGTGGAGATTTGTTGTATTGGCTACTGATGAAGGTGGAGATGGCCTTACGGGATTTGCTGATTTGATTATTAATGTGTGGGATATAAATGACAATGCACCTTTCTTCAGGTGCATGCCTGATGATTGCAATGGAAGTGTCTTTGAAAATTCTCCTGCAGATACATTAGTCATGGAAATGAGTGCAGTTGACCGTGATGATCCAAATGTAGGTCTTAATGCTGTTCTGATTTACAGAATTACAGGGAATGTAAAAAATGAGTTTGGTACTGACATGTTTAGTATCAATCCCAATACTGGTACAATCCATGTAGTGGGGGGAGTGCTCGATAGAGAAAGGACTGCAAATTATTTTCTTACTGTTGAAGCAAGAGATGGGGGAGGGCTAACAGGAACTGGCACTGCCACTATCTGGATTGCAGATGTCAATGACCATGTACCTAAATTCACAAAAAAGTTGTGGCAGGCAACAATTCCTGAAAACAGTACCATCGACTCAGAAGTTCTGCAAGTGTCTGCTGGAGATGCAGATGCTGGGGAAAACACTCGCTTAACATTCAGTATCATCGGGGGAGACCCGGATCAGAAGTTTTTTATTGAGAATGACAAAGAATGGCAATGTGCCACTATCCGACTGAAAAAAAAAATGGATTTTGAGAAAGCACATGAAAGGCAGTTTAATCTTACTATTAAAGTGGAAGATCTTGATTTTTCTAGTACTGCTGTTTGCCTGATTGAAGTTGAAGACTCTAATGACCACAGCCCAGCTTTCCCTTTTCATTTTATTCAGACAAAACCTTTTTTTGAAAATATGCCTGTAGGTACTACAGTAACCACAGTGAGAGCTACAGACAAAGATTCTGGTTTGAATGGGAACATTATATACTCTATAAAGTCAAATTCAGATCCTATGAGACAGTTTGCAGTTGATAAACAGGGTCATGTGATTGTGGCAAATAAACTAGATCGTGAGGTCATTCAGAAATACAGTTTAATTGTGCAAGCTTCAGATCAAGGGATGCCTGCCCAAACTGGAAGTGTTACAGTTTTGATTAACTTGCTTGATGTTAATGACAATGGACCAAAGTTTGAGGCACCATACCTGCCTGTTGTTTGGGAAAATGCATTGAGGCCTGAAATAGTGCATATGAACCATACCTCAAAGCTGCTTCATGCATTTGATCCAGACAGTGAGGAAAATGGTCCACCTTTTACATTTTCGTTGCCACCAGATTACCAGAATTCTTTGGATTTTTCTCTTAATGACAACAGAAATAACACAGCAACCATAACTGCTTTGAGGTCCTTTGACAGAGAAAAGCAGAAGGTGTTTCATCTGCCAATAGTTATAACGGATAGTGGGATTCCAGCTATGAGCTCTACAAACACCCTGACTATAACAACTAGTGATGAAAATGACAACTGCCATGAATCTGGCCACAAGGAAATCTATGTGTACGGTAACAAGGGTAAGTACTGTTTGGATATTACATCAGGTGCATTAATATAACAATTTTATGGTTCTAGCAGTTCTAAATTCTATTTTTTTTTTTTTTATGGCTTATGTATTTTTAAACTAAAGCTCCAATTCTGTAAACTACTAAATAAATCAGAGTGAGTAGAGTATATGTTCCAAAGTTCAAACCCTGATGTGTAAAGATAATCTACCAAAAGACTGTTAACTATGAACAAATACATACTGCATGTACAGAAAATGCAGTATTTTTATAAATCAATAAAATCTGTTTTCCATTCATGAATTTTTGCCTCTCCAGAGGAAAACTTTTATGTGTACACAGGATTCAAAAAGTATCTGACATAGAGCGATCTGGAGATGAGAATGGTGGAACTGAAGCAATTTTGAGAAATAGCAGAGATTTATAGTTGAAACCGAAATTGTAGACCTACAATGCCACAGCTACTGTGTGGATGAGCAAGATATAAATCTTGAGGAGGGAGGTTTTAGCTGGCAAGAAAGGATGTGAGAGAAAGCTGGGTCAGTGCCTTTTTAGAAAAAAAAAAAAAAAGTGAAAAATAATCTTTGAGATGCAGTAAGTAACTACTGTCCAGAACATGGAGCCTTTGGACTGACAAATAAAATAAGCTATTCTGGATGATTCTTGAGTGGTGCGCAGTACCTACTTCAAGAAATACTAGCAGGAGAGCTGCTCTGTGATAGCAACCACAATACTAAGAGGTTCACCTTGTAGTGGGAAAGAACAGAGCAAATGCATCCATTAAGTGAATGCTTAACATTTTCTCATTGGAATGGTTTAGCAATGCATAAGCAGTTGAATAATATTTTCTAAAATTTGTCTTGAGTTTCTATTACTGTGTTTGTTTCCTGAAATTATCTGTGTAAAATCTGACCTTAAATAAAACTAGCCCGGGTGGCCTTTATAGGTATGGTTTATGAAGCCTTTTCCCAGATATAAACTTGGCTATTCTCAGTTATCATTGCAGTGCTAGAATTTCAGGTAAGTGTTAGATTAATCTACAGAAGATATTTTTTCAGTGAGTTATTTTTTGCTGGATTCAGAACGCTTGAATTAGAAAAAGATGTGATGAGATCCTACCATAGAAGTGAGAGAATGAATTTTCTAGGGTGGTTTGGCTCCACATATGCACCTTAAAAATTTCACATGTTGCTGTAGAGTTCTAAGGTCTCCTTCCCAAGAGTAGTTCCCTGTAGGATGCTCATTTTGCTATTTTAAAACTATTTCGCTATTTTTAGTGGATGTTCCACTTCTGTGACGGCCCACAGAGGCCTGAAAGAAGGACCAAGAACTGCCACAGCTTAGTGGCTTCTTGCCCATTTCCTGGCCATGTCCTTTTTTCCCAGCTGCAGCCCACAGGATGTTTTCCCTTTGTTGCTGGGTTCCAGCAGTCTGAAATAGCAGAGTAGCAATTGGTTTAACTCCTGATACAGTGATTTATTTACTTATTTATTATTGTCCAGAGAATTTTATATAGAGTTGCATTCATGGCCCAAGAAGGCCAACAGCATCCTGGCCTGTATAAGAAACAGTGTGGCCAGCAGGGCCAGGGAGGTGATCGTCCCCCTGTACTCGGCTCTGGTGAGGCCGCACCTCGAGTACTGCGTTCAGTTTTGGGCCCCTCGCTACAAGAAGGACATGGAGGTGCTTGAGCGAGTCCAGAGAAGGGCTACGAAGCTGGTGAGGGGCCTGGAGAACAAGTCTTACGAGGAGCGGCTGAGGGAGCTGGGCTTGTTCAGCCTGGAGAAAAGGAGGCTCAGGGGTGACCATATCGCTCTCTACAGGTACCTCAAGGGAGGCTGTAGCGAGGTGGGTGTTGGTCTGTTCTCCCACGTGCCTGGTGACAGGACGAGGGGGAATGGGCTTAAGTTGCGCCAGGGGAGTTTTAGGTTGGATCTTAGGAAGAACTTCTTTACCGAAAGGGTTGTTAGACATTGGAACAGGCTGCCCAGGGAAGTGGTTGAGTCACCATCCCTGGAGGTCTTTAAAAGACGTTTAGATGTAGAGCTTAGGGATATGGTTTAGTGGGGACTGTTAGTGTTAGGTCAGAGGTTGGACTTGATGATCTTGAGGTCTCTTCCAACCTAGAAAATTCTGTGATTCTGTGATCTTTGTGTTGTTTTGTATCAATTTTGACTTCTATGCCTTCCTGTGACATCCACAGTGTACTCACCTTACCAGAACTGACAGAAATCAGATGGCAAGCTGTGAATCATGTTAAGAGTCTTGGATCATAACTGTCACCAAATCGAGCAGCAATCTGAAAATACTAAACACTGTAATGAATGCTGCAGAATATAAAGTGTACCAAAAAGTAAAAAATTAAATGCAGATTTATTATAATTTATCTCAACAGGAAAATGGTCAACAACAGTGCTTGGGGAAGTGTTTGCACCAGATCAGGACGACTGGGACAATAAAACATTTCTCTTTGAAGGAAAACTGCTCAAGCGAGGATTGTATTTGTTTCAAAATGAATGATACTTATGCTTCTGTAATTATTTACTCACCATATATTTACTCACCATATATTCAGGATGCCCCAAGACAACATTATTGAGTGTATGAAGGAATGAACTTTTGAATGTGCTTTTTCTTGTTTTTAAACTTGGGTAACTAAGTACTGAAAACTTTCAATGCATTATTTTTGTTTTGTTTTGTTTTGTTTATTTTAGACAATGCAAGGTCACATCATGATGTTTATTTTTTATACTTAATTTATTTAAACATGCACATTCTGTAAGACCCAATCTAACAATAGGCAGAGTTTTAAATGCCTACCTCTAACTGTTAAAGTTGATGCAATACAAATCACAAACTCAAAAGGGCAGAATATAATGATTTCATCAAAAGCGGAAGTGAATTTGGTGATCTTTGTTGATGAATACATTTAGAATTGCAAGGGAAAGCCATAACTTTTAACTTAGTGGAGTTATTTCTGCTAATTCAAATATCAAATTGGATCCTTAATTCCTACTAACATACTATTTTTCCATATCATAAACTGAGATGGCATATAGCAGAATTATATACTGTCTGATATACAGAGGATAGATGTGAAGATGATTGTGAATTTTTGTCCCCGCTGTGAAGAACAAGAGTTTAAAAGCTGTATCTAGACCAAAGTTAAGGAGTGACTTTCTGTCTGTCAGCAGACACAAGCCCTGTTTCCATTTTAGGAGGTTACTGTTCCACAGTAGTGTTCATGGAATATTTCCATAATTACTGCTCCCTTTGAGGTGGCACATAAAAATTAAATCAGAAATTTCATACAGACTCTGTCATATTCCAATCTGATAAATGTGAATCAGGAATTATTTTGTGTGTTTTTGTCACTTTCTATTTTTTATAGACCTGTACATGATGGCTATGTTGAACCCCATGGTTACACTGTCTCCTGCAGACTGGTTGTTTTTATTCAGGATTGGGTAGGGATAGGGGTCTGGGAGTGGAAGAAACATCTATAAGCTCTGCAAACTGTCACTTCTCAGTTGAGTCATTTTTGGTGCTTTGTTGAGGTTGTTCATGGATTGCCATAAATTTTAATCCTGTAACCTTCATAGCAACATTTAAGGCTTTCTGAGTTATGTTAATGAATAAGTTCTCAATTTTTGTTTATTAAGTTTCCCTAATTGAAAGTTTATGTCTAGATCTTTCAGGTTAAATCAGAGGACTGGTTCTTTGATAATGGTGGATAATGCTCTTGAAGGAATACACAGTTTAAAGGTTAGAGTTTCTGATGGAGTTTGGCCTGATGTTATATCTACAGTACAAATCCATGTCAAAGAGCTGGAAGATGAAGCCATACAAAACTCAGCCACAGTGTGTCTGTCAGGTTAGTTTTAGTTCCTGCTGAGAGTTTAGATCAGCTGCTTGTATATTTGAATGATTACATAATGTAGGTATTATTTTATGATTTTGATTTAGATGTCATTATAGAGCAGATGCACTTTCCAGTATGTTTTCATATTGCTAAATAAGAAGTAAGTTGAGAAATTAACCTCTATTTCATGTTTATTTTTGAATCCCAAACTCAGATGTCACAGCAGAGGAGTTCATACAGAGAAATAAACACGGCAAAAACAGATATGCCAAGTTCAAGGAATTACTAGCAAAAATGTTATCAGTTCAGCTTAGTGATATAATTGTCTTCAGTTTGATGAACATTGATGGAAAACAGGCAGATATAAGATTTGCAGTCCTTGATGGATCAGCATATTACAAACCTGAGAAACTGCATGCTGAGATGGCAGCATTTAAAAATGAGGTATGTTCTCTAGGGTTGTTCTGCAGACTTAATATTTGGGTGAATGACATAGATGCAAGTTTTGTATCCCAGACCTCACACAAACCACAGTGGAAGAATATGCAAGACCTACAGATAGGTCTTGCTTCACTCAGGACAAAAAATTTGTCAAACAAGTGCTAAATTCAAGTTGTCTTCATTCTCCTTAATCCCATACATTTTGTTATCATACAGTTGTACTCATTTTAGTTTCAATAGATAAAATTACTTTTAGTCATAGAAAGATGGCCCTCCATTCCCAGTCGTAGTACAGTTGCCTGTGTCTTCTCTAGTCAGTGTCTCATTGTATAATCTATCAGACTTTTGAGAATGATATTAGAAGAATCCATAAAAGACAAAGTACTATAATACAGAGAATGTCTTGAAACTGACAGTTCTTTGGACATTTTAGGTGCTGATGGAAATACCGAATCATGTGCTTGTGGTTAGACACTTACTACAGTCTTGATGTCACCCAGACTGAAATTCTGCTATACAAAGAGATGACAGTCCATAGAAAAAATCCTGCTGGAATGAATATGCATGTTAGAAGAACAGTGAAAGTGAGATGGAGACAACCACTTTTATCATTTTTTTTTTAACTCACCAAAGGTTAGCTCTTAAATACAATGTGACACCCCCTCTTTTTTTTTTTTCTATGATGGGGTAAAATAGTTTTTGAAATGGGATGTTCTCTTTCCCTTCCTGATGATACTTAGCTCTCGTACTATTTTACCACATCTGCATGCCCTCTAAATCAGTTACCCATATGCAGTCTGTATTGGTCCCACTCTTCCATTTTCAGCAGCCTTCCAGATTTTGGCTTTGCTGAAGTCCTGCAGATGCTATTGAGTAGGCAAAAAGCTGCTGCTGCGCACAAAGGCAAGATGCTGCTGCTCAGTTGACTGGCAGTAACTTGCTCTGGACAAGATGGCACTTCTTGACATTTTTTTGTGACTGCAGGAGCATATTTGAATTTAATACATGGCATTTATGGTGGATTTTTCCTGAAGAGAAAACAGCACTTTCCATTTGTGTAAATACCATGAATCTTTCTTACCACCTGCCCACATCTTATAATATCTTAAATAGTGTGGATTGTGAGAATCTACACAATGATCAAGCTGGAAATACACAGAGGCAAATTCTATTCATGAAGCTTCTTCAGGAAGTGACTTCTTCTTTTGCTGTTTATAGAATTACTGCCATAGTACTATGGAAAATTGCATAGATTTCAAATATTCTATGCCATAATATATGGCAGGTGAATTCATCGAAGTGGTAACAAGGGATTGCTTCACATATTTTAATGAAAAAGTCATGCTTGTATTAATTATATATCAACTTTCAATATTTAATTAATAGCTCAAGTGAGTAATCAACAATAGTCTACAGAAAACCAATCATAACTGAACAATTTCTGCAGTAGTTTTTATATATAAATAGAGAAAATAAGTAATTAGAACTGGAATTATTCATTGAATTGCTAAATAAATAATATGTTTGCATTACTTCCTTGGGGTACAGCTTTACAACAACTATTTTTAGCAGCAAAAATAATCCTCCATAATAGTGCAAAGGAGCTAATGTTTATATACACTGTTTTTTGTGACAGTTGTGCATAGCTGTTTGTTTACTCCCTGCTAATGGTGATTGATGTGGGCAGCAGACACCAAAGAGTGCTGACAGGATGCATCATGTCATTATAGAGTCTATTTTATGCCTTTGGGACATGGATTTCCATATGTTACAATATTTGAGGGTATATTGACAATTGATTGTAACGGTCAGAGTTCTTAGAGTGGTAAATTGACATGACAGTACAAGTAAAATTAAAAAAAAGAGCCTCAGTATTTATGCATTTGTTTTGGTCTTTTAAAAACTTTTAAAATATTTGTCATGCATTTTATCCTTTTAAAAAATACTTGTTAAATGTGTAAAGAAAGAGTCTGATCTCATTTTGTTAGTTTTACATTTGTATGTCTCTATTGCCCATGACTAGTGAGGCCTCTTGTATTCAGGTTTGGGCAGTATATGCATGTCGTTCAGTGTACTTGAATCTTTGAACACAAATCAAATTTTGAAGCGTTATAGGCACCTGTGCAAAATCCCCAAACAAGTGAAAGGAACAAACCTGTTATACTAGGGAACAAATATGGTGATACCGTAGTCCTGTGCACTGGCTACTGGCTGAAGTACAAGAGGTGTGAAATAGTCACAGTCTGCTCAGGGTTATTGTGAAGAACTAGCTTCCCTTGTGCCTTATTACAGTTTTGGTTTTGTTTTGCCTGTTTGGATTTGGAGTTGCAAACTGTGAGAACACTATTGCTATGTTACAAAAACTATATATATATATGGTATATATAGTGTATATATATGTGTGTGTACACCCATATACATTGAGGCTCTTCACTTTATTTGGGCCTTCAGATGCAAGCCTAATTCATGATAAAAATAATGAAATAGCAAAGATTAATGTAGTATAGAACATAGTATCCTATACGCTAGGTTGATTGTGTTTTGTTTGAGACATTTGACATGAAAAGGAAGCTTAAAGGACATGAATGAATAGGCTGAATCCAAATTGCCACAAACTTGTCGAGTCACTTTCTGTGGACATTATTATTAAATGCAGCTCAGCACTGCATTTTCCAGTGCCTGCATCCTTATGGGAAAGGTTACTTAAGAAACACTGGGTATGAATAATTGGTGCTATCAGAGTGCAAGAAGTGTGACACAGACCACACAGCTTTGGTCCTGAGCAAAATCGATGGTAGTCCAGTACCAATTTAACACATTCAATATCAGCTGTGTCAGTGATTTAAGTTTTCAGGAAATATTGCTACTGTGAATTTTTAAAAGTAATTCCTGTATTTATGAAATCAATTTGCTTGTATAGTCAGAGATGTTACTAATGCTCAGAAAACTAAAGCATTCCATTCCATTAGCTTTATGATAACTTAGATTTTTTTAGAAATGAAGCAGTAAATAAAAACATTCATTAGGAACAGAATGGTAATTTGTTAAACTGTGTTTTCTCTTAGATCCAGTCAGCTTTACAAGCGAACATTTCACAGATTGATGTAGATGAATGTAGGAATGCAAATTGTAGTGAGGGCAATGGTTGCCCTCAGTGTGAGCGACATCCCCACAGTGATGGATACTGGAAGTGTCTCATTTGCCTCTGTAACAACCACCGTCAGTGCAGTCTGCACTTGCTCAGCTAGGGACCGGGTTCATCAGTCTTGTTCCTCCTACTCTCGAAGCCCTTGTCTCAATGGTGGGATGTGTATTGACACTTTGAATGGTTACAGGTGAGGAAACTTGGATTGCACCTTAACTTTCTCCCTTTTGTTTTTTAAATGTCTAATGTATTTTAAAAGATACAGGACTAGAAAAACAACAAGTGCAATGCTGACTGAAGGAAAACCAAAAAACCTAAAAGTATACTGGAGTATACTTAATGACAACAGTGCCTTTACCAGTGGCCCCAGTAATGGCATTTTAGTCTGGAAATCAATGGAAATACTGTGTGTGTTTAAGAATGAAAACCCTGGGAAAAAAAAACAGTGGCCTTATTAACACCTCTCATTATAAGAGCACTTAATTCAGTAGGAATTAAGCAGCAGCAGGGTGGAGGGGAATAAAATGTAGTTTGAAGAATGGGCAGTAAGGACTTTAGAAAATAATAGATAGAAAACTTGCTTTACTCTAGCAGGTGGCATGCACCAGTATTCCTTTGGTGAAATTAAACTGTTCATTCTAGCTAGGAATTTACCTCCCTGAGTATTTGCTGCAATAAACCAGCCAATTGATGTTTGATATTTCATGTCACTTAGCTAGTGAAATAATTCATTATTCTTTAAGTCACAGACTCAAATACTTTCTGGATAGAGATAATATGGTGGATAAATATGCTTTGTACTCGTAAAGTATTCTAATAATTGCTGAGCACCATTGTATACCTGTATAACCATTTAAAATCCTTGTTTCACTTCTGCTTGTGAGCGTGGCAAGTGCTACATTTGTTACATATAGGACCTCACAAAAAAGTTGAACATTAGGGAATTCTGACAGTTTTTTTTTTGTTTGTGCTCTTTCAGATGTCTTTGCCCTGCTTCGTTTCATGGACCAGACTGCCAGCAGACTAAGCACAGTTTCCATGGAAATGGTTATGCATGGTTTCATCCCATCAGGCCTTGTTTTGAAAGCTCACTTTCTCTAGAGTTTATTACTGCAGTTCCAGATGGACTTCTATTATACAGTGGTCCTTTATCAAATCCAGAACCTGGGAGTACAGAAAACTTCATTGCAATAGGTACTCAGCAAGTGTGTGGAAAAAATTAAACGTCTTTTGGGAACACATGGGTTGTGAACAGTGTAGCAGTCGGAGTATGAGTTCTGTCTTTCCATCTTATGAGATAATTTATTTTCTGGGTTGAAAATGTTGGAAAATAGTTTGAAACATTCCCTAGTAGGTATTTCTTTTTTGATGTAATGTATTTTGTAGCCTGCAGCTATGGCTTTGGTCCATTGCAGAGTTGTAGAAAATAAAACAGACAGATTTGTATATTAAAGAGAAAATCTCCCCCAGGAAAACTCTAGTACTATAGAAGGAATTTAGCTACTTTGAAGATAGGTATTACATGATCAATGCAGTCTTAGTTGCATGTCATTCTCATCTAGTTTAGTGAGAAAGGAAATGCACTTAAACTTCTTCCCATCTCAGGGCATTTTTGCACTTTTTTTTTTTTTTTTTTTAATGGGCAATGATTTGGTAGATGAATCCAGTTCCAGTGTGGCATTGCAGGAATACACAAGTAGAACTCATTGCTTTAAGTTGATACATATTAAAAAGGTTAGTGCTGCTTATATTTGTGAATTAATTAATATACAACATGCACAGTATAGTTGGTATTTTCTTAATTATTTTAAAGGTAATGTTGGATATTGTTAATCATTAATATCTCTATTTTTAAAATTACTTGTAAATTTGGGTAGAAGTTGAGAGGGAATAAAATCTGCATATGTTAATTGTTTTTGAGCATTATAAAAATACAGATTGATTATCAGGAATTAGTTCCAGCGTTTTACTTTTGACAAAGAAGTGGCACAATCTAAAGAATAAAAACACTATTTTATTCTTCTATGAATATAGAAGAATATTCTATAATATTCTTCTATGCTGAACCTTCTATGCTGAGCCCCAGTTCATGGGACTGGCAATGAGCATTAAATCAGTACATTCATTAAATGTGCTAAAATACCCAAAATGGAAAGATACTTGTTGCTAGACTTAATTTCTTTTTTTTTTTTGTGTGTGTATATGTGGCATTAGAACTCACTAGTGGCATTCCTGTGCTGAAGATGAGCCATGGCTCAGGTTCTGTGATACTGCAGTTTCCAAGTCACCTGAATGTTACAGACAAAAAATGGCATCAACTGGAAGTGAGAACCAATGGTCAGGTCAGTTATTTGGTTTTCTGCCTCAGAATATTGGTTATTTCCAATAACATTTGCCTATGTAGCAACAGGACGGTGGAGAAAAGAGACTGGATAATTATATGTATTCTAACTGTGCTTGTACATTTGATAAGAAATACAAATTTTGTAAAGACTCCATATCTACTTATGTTTTAATCTATAGTCTGGGATCAGAGCAATCTTTTTTTTTTTTTTTTTTTTTTAAGCTCTAGCATGTGGAATGTGCATAAAGGCTTAATTGTAATTTGTGCAATCAGGTATCATTTGAACACTGAGATCAATTACCTATGCACAAAAAACAGATATTATTTACTTGCAAATGCAGTTACATATTTTGTAAAAGTGGTTAAACTACTCAGAGGTATAAATTAAATGGAAAGATAAATGCCTTTTCTGTTGAATGGTTCCATTTTGGCTTTATTGTTTATTGTGAGGACGAAAATGTGGAAAAAGAAACCATAATGCTTTTTGGTTCTGAAAAAGAAAAAAAAAAAGATGAAAATTCAATGTCACTTACTTATTGAAACTTACAGTAATTCCTAATTCAGTAATGATATGTTTTGGTGTAGGCTGTTCGATTCACTTTGGATCATTGCAGTACGGCTGTTGTTTCAGAGATAGAAGGAGTAGGCAAATGGCTGTCTACTGAAGATCGTACAAATTGTGAAGTCTTTGGGTCTGTTCCATGAAGGGCAAGGTATGTTTCTGGAGATTCACTGAAAGGCAGTTTAGTCTAAGGCCTTTGAACATACAAACCAATTACTACATTCAAACCATAAGGGAACACTGAGTTGCATTCTTCAAGTGTTTGGATCCAATGTAATTCAATCCTTACTGCCCTTGGTGATAGCACCAAACTACCAGAAGAGAGAAACAACCAGTATGTTGGACACATGGGTCAAGTTACAGGGCCCTAAGTTACAGTCAGGGGTATTCAGGTTATTGGAAAAACTTTGTACTAATGAAAATACTTGAGCGTGGAATAGATAGTCCCAGGAAGTATACTGATGAGAATTGAAGTTAATTGACATCTGCCACGTCAGCAGATGCACATAGAGCTCCTGTTCATGAAAGGAGCACACAAAAAAGTGAAAACTATAAGAACAAATGAAAACCGAAAATGGAAATTGAGCTGATAACTTAGGGGAAAAGCACCTCTCTGAGGACTGAAATAAATGGATTTTTTTGGCTCACAGGGGTAAATGGGAGAAATTGCAGAGCATAAGCATGTGTACGGTACCTTTAAGATGAAGTTGAGCCAACTTTCAGGTTTCTGGCCTCTGTCATATGCAAAACCATCTTTGTCGTAGTATTGCTTTAGAATAGGATGAATGTGCACACACGGCAGTTAAAGGAGAACATGGATTCTAGGGTATTACAGCTTTTCCTGACTTGAACACAGATATTTGAATTGTAATAAAGTATCCCACAGTTAAATTCCCAGTAGACTTCACTGTCATGTTTGAAAAATTACCCCTAATTTTAAAGGGCCAGAGTTTCTGCTCACTGACTGTGTTTCAGAGGAAGAAGCAGATAAATTTCTGTTATTGTAGAGAGCCTCTGTTCATTGGAAATGCACTGTAGATTTTTATCTGTATTATTATGTAATGCCTGTGTTTGAAGGTAAATTCACATTTATTTTTGTTATGCATATCATTTTAAAAGATATTTGAATGTGAACCATGTTCTTCAGTTGGGTGGTGTAAAAGAATTGTTACCATATTCCTACCCACAATTGCTACACAAACACTTTACCGGTTGTTTGCGCAATTTCATCTTGGATACTCAGGTAAGAGAAGTTTTGTTTTAGCAAAGGAGAAAATTTAAAAATTTTAGTATATTTTCATTATACCTGAAATTACCGCTTCCATTGATCCATTCAAGGCCAGTGTGCATCAGTGTAAAATACTGGATTTTTCTGTCATAATTAGAATAACTACCTTGGAAAAAATTTTTCTTAATTACAAACAGGTGTATATTTGTGAGCCAAAAACTCTGCCTTTGTTTATCCCCCTACTTCATGCAGCTATCTTTCAAGCTTCTTTGCCCATTCAGGGAATTTCTGAATGGCAGTAGTATAATGGTATATTTATACCAGCTGTCTGCTTTGTTAGGAAATATTAGGATTTTTTTTTTTGCTTTTGTAGTCAGTTGAGTTTATTCAAAGCAAAATATGGTCTTGGTGTTTAATATTTAAAAATTGGATTTCACTAAAAAAAAAAGTTAAAATCTCACTGTCAAAAAGCAAACAGTGTCTGAAACAATGCAGATGAAGAACAGATTAATGTGGTACAGCTATTTCTGTTTAAGAATGAAATGTAAGTACTTTGAAAATAATATTTTGGTGTGATACAATTTTCTCTTGAAGGTATATGACCTTCAGTCTCCTGCAGAGTCCCTGAATAGCTTTCCTGGCTGCACACTTATGGATGGGAGCTGTGAGACCATGGGGTCATCTTCCTGTGGTGTTCATGGGAGGTGCCTTGGAGACTGGGGCTCATTTGCTTGTCATTGTTTGCCTGGTTACTATGGCTATCGATGTGATAAAGGTGAAGTCTGTTTTTTCTGTTATAAAATTGACATTTCATTTTACAGTGCAGAAATGCTGGGTCATTTTACAATGCAGAAAACTTAAAATGTTTGCAAGTAATGCTTGCTGAGTTGGTTTCTGATGTTTAAATTGTGTAAAGCCATGTTTCAGTGCAGTTGCTGTCCATTTTTAACAATTTCTTGTAAAACTTACTTTGAGATAATGTCTTTCTCAGTATTAGATCACTTCTTTAGTTCTGAAGGTGTTTGTGCATTCACTATGTAACGGAAATAGCATGACAAAGAAATAGTGAAAAAAATGCTTTGTTCTTTTTACGATTTTTTGAATTCATATCTATTTACACCTTCAGAATAACCTAAAACTTAACTGTGAGTGTGCTAGTACCACGTACTGTGCAGAATTAGTACGCAACTGGAATTAGAAGTTACTGCTCTGATGATGTCTGAAATAGACTCTACTGCCTTAAGGGATCCATGTTTTCAGTATAGAATCCTTCTTTAATGTCTTTAGCCCTTATGGAGCCAAATTCACAGCAAAAGATGACTTAAAAAATACCAGGCTGTGAAAATAGGTTGAGGTATTTTGTCTGCAGTCTCTTCTTTTGTCTTGGTCAGAGCTTCTGCTTTCCTGCTGTCATCCTGTGAACATTGTAAGGAGAAGCATTAGCAGGATCAAATTAGGAGGGAAATTGCCTCTTTACAGAGGAAGACGAAGTAGGAGAATGAGTGGGGAGTTGTGGAAATAGATAAAAGGACATGTGCAAGTTATGTCTCATGGATCCCATGCTCTGCACTATAATCATTTATTTTCCTTTCAACTCTAATTATTATGAAAATAATGGAAACAATAACATTTCCTTCTCCCTATAGAATGGTTTAAAGGTCTTTATCCCCTGTCTTTTTAGTTGCCAAAGAATATATGTTTGGGCCAGGAAGTCACATTCGCTATCAACATGCCTGCCCGCAGGACACGGTTCGAAGCTATGATTAGGACACGGCAGCCTAACAGTGTCATCACAAGCATGTTGTCTCAAAATAAGGATGAACATCTAACCCTGCAGGTGAGCAAGTCATCCCAGACAGTAACAGCATAAAGTTAAATCAATCCCAGCCTATACCTAGCCCAGAGAAACTAGTCTAAGAGTTGGAAATAGAACCAAAACCTTAAGCCAAGCACAAAAACCTTTGGAGTTCTTTTTAAAGATGCTTATGGATCTGATCCTTCACTTAAGACATTGACCCTACAATCATGGAATCCTGCTGGATTTAAAATGAATTTATTGCCTGTGACATTGAAGTAGCATTTCCTATACTGAACACTATCAGTAGTCTGTCTACCCTGGTGTCCTGTTCAGCCGTGGCCAGAATTGGCTGATTTAATATAGTTCAGACTCTGCCAAGAAAGTTGCCTGTTGCAGTTCTAATATTGTTGGCCTTTGAAAATTACATCCTGTTTGTTTTATGTATACCACTGAATGTGTTACCTCTTGAGCTAAGTTGGCTTGGGCTGTCAGTGTAGAAGTCATACACCAGATCCTTAACCATTTGAAGAACCCCAATTTGTTGAAGAGAGAAGCAGGGTAGAATTGCTCTGAATGAATTACATACTGCTCTGAGTGCACAGCTACTCTATTATAGATTGTCTAGTTCAGTAGTACCTGAAGTACCCTTATATTATACTGCAGTCATATCAGTATGTGCAGTGTAGATGTACCCTGAATTTAAATAAATGCTTTATTTAAGGTTGATGACTATGTACAAATTTTATTTCAAGTAATGTGACCTTTACAGATCAACATAAACTCTCAGGTGGTAACTTCTCTTTTCTTTCCTACTAACTTGTTAATTATCCACAAGGTTGTTCAGGGATTCTTAGTGGTCTCATATAATCTGGGTGATGGAGACTATTCTGTGAGGCTTCCCTCCTACAACATTGATAACGGTGAATGGCATCATATCACACTGGACAGAAATGAAAATGAATTTACTCTTCGCCTTTATGAAGGAGGTGGGAAGAGAGAAATTCTGAAAGCAGCAGGAGTATACAAAGAGATTGTGATTGACCCCAGCAGCTTAGTCCTTGGAAACACCTACCCATTCAATCTAAACAAAAGTTTTCAAGGTAAGGAATTCATGATCTCAAAGTTCAGAATATCAACCTATGAAAACAAAGGTTTATTGTTACAACTTACAATGTAAGCATATCACAAGTTTTTTAGAAAAAAAAATATTTTCTATTGTTTTACTAGAAGTATTCCCATAATTGTAATTTATGATGGGAACTAGGGACTGTATTTTGAAGTTTTATTTGTGGGACTAGTAGTATTTGTTTTGAAGTAAATAGATTAAACAAGAGGTTACACAAAGATCAGTTTAATTACTACAATTAATGCTGCTCTTAAGCATCTGAAACTTTAAGGGTCTTGAATTTGTAAAATGTACTTCAGTCATCAAGGTATATACTTTCATGCTGAGGTATTTCATACATACAAAATGAACGCCACACATCTTCAGTACAAGATTTCTGTCAGTGACACAAGGCTGTCTCAGCCTGTTATTTTTTGTTGTTGTTCTTCTTTAAAGTTAAGCTGTAAACTACAGTTACAAATCAACCAAGCCCAATTTATACTACAAATCAACCAAGCCCAATTTATACTGGTACACACTGAAGAACGTAGCAAAATTTCCACAGTATTTGGACTTCTCTTTTGAAAACACAGTGAAGGGGTGGTACATATTCTGCTGTCTTGAACACAAGCAGCTAGAGGTCTGCAGTAGCACTTGTTTTTTGTAGAAGACATTTTGAATCTTGATCAAAAAATGGAGGACAATGTTACGAAAGTTTAGGTAAATTCAGTCCTAGAGTTAAACTTTGGTAGCCTGGGTCCTTTGTTAAATGTAAATTATGTCAAAGCTTAGAGCTGCTTCAAATCATTATTTCTGAAGGGCTTTTAAAACAATCTGTTTGTGCCTTCTCTCAGGATGTATGAAAGATGTCAGATTTAATAACTATAGGATCCCACTGGGTACTCACACAAAGGAGCTGGTGTCAGTATTAAGTGCCCAAAGCATCAAAGAAGGCTGTTCTTCAGAGGCTTGCAGGAATAATCCTTGTAACCAGGACTTTATTTGTATTGATTTGTGGATGATGCATGAATGCAGGTAAGTGGTGGAAATGAAAACCTCCAGATTCAGGTGGGAAAAGGTGGATGCTGGAGAAGCGTGCAACTTGAAGGCTGTCACTGGCAATCTTACCAAATTAGTCAAAATGCAGTAGAACACTAAACTAGATGCCTGCATTGTATCGGGTTCCTCAGAGAACACTCTCCTTTTAGGTACTGACCTTAGATGATGCAAAGCAGTGTCTCCACTGATTCTGTAATGATTTCTTCTGCCTGTCTTAATTGAAGCTTGTGATGTGTAATGTAAATGTGCTTTCTTTTGTTAATATCTGACTTCATATGCCATCTTAAGCTAGGACCTTTGTTCCCTTACAGGCTTCTTGAGTTGAATTAGAAGAACCATACCATTAAGCTAAGAGAAGAACCATACCATTAAGCTTAGAAGAACCATACCATTAAGCTAAGAGTTCAGTGTGCCTGGGGCTGAGTTTAGGACAACCACTTCAGTTATACTTCAAGTTAGCCGTGCAGTGAAAATGTACATCTTAAGCATTACTGACTGGCACTGGCCACAAAAGGAAGTTTTCTCGATTTTTTTTTTTTTTCTCCCTGGATATTGACTGTAGCGGAAACACAAAGAACATAGCTTAGCTTGTCTTGCTGAAACAGAACTCCAGACCATGGCCCTAATACAACTATTTTTTCATATGGATAATCTTGCAGAAGCCAGTAGGACTACCTGAGTTCTGAAAGCCCTGGCTGTAAGGGTTTAAAGTTGTGGAGCACATTGTTGTATGACTGCTTTAGAAAAGACTACAGTCTTATAATTATTCTAAGACAAGTAATTATAGTAGATACTTTGGAAACTACATAGAGTCATCAAAGACTGTTTTAAAGACTTAAATGATGTCTTTCATGTTTATTTTTCCCAAAGTTTAATGGTTTCATTTTGCCTTCATCTTTTCAGTTGCCCTCCAGGACACATGATCATGGAGAATGCCTCTGGTAGACAGTGTGTCTACACTGCATGTGCTAAAAGGCCCTGTAACTATGGTACCTGTATCTCGCAGTCACCAAACACGTTCCAATGTCACTGCCCTGATGGCTATACTGGACGTAACTGTGAAATCACACTGGCGATCTTTCACAAGGACACAGGCCTGACCTTTAGTTCCATGCTTGCCATCTGCATTTGTTTTTTGGCACTGTTAGGTAGTTATGGCAACTACATATTGTACTACCTTTGGTGAACTCATTTATCCATCTTGTCCCGAATAGTCATCATGTCATTCTCCTGCTGAAAAAAGTCAGTTTCCTAATGGAGACTTGACTCTGCCTTCAGTTCTTTGCCATGCTCTCAGCTCCATCAGCAAACTTATTTCTCATCCCCATGTGCATATATTACTAAGTGAATCAACATTTGATAGCTATGGAAAGTGTTTGCAGTTTATTTTATGCACATTTTCGCTTCTTTCCTAAGGAACTGTTCAGATGCATAGCTGGAAGCAAATTCATTTGAACAGAATGAGGAAAAAATGCTACAAAATAAGCAGTTTGAAATACTACTGATCATGAAACAGATTTTTCAGCCCAGGAGAAACACTTTGTGTGATAGAAATGTACTTGGTGAGACAAGAATAGTCTCTTGCACCTTAACCAGTTGTGTCATAACTGACAGCTGCTTTTGGCTTCTTGAACCGTTTTCAGGTATTTGGTTTCAGAAGGAAGAGAAAAAGGATTTCACTATTCAGGAAGGATCACATCTGCTAGTTCTTCTTGCTTATTCAAATTTCATGAAGTCAGGACACATATTTTTCTCATAGCTTTTACAGTTTTTATCAAGTTGAGTTCAGAAGTTGTAGTAAGAGTATGAAAGTTTTTTGCTGACTATTTTGAATCGATCTCTAGCTGCGTGAAATACTATCTCTTTCCCCAAGTCTGCTGGGTACTATGTTTGCTGTGCAAATATGAATAGCAAGTAATGTGGGAAGCTAACTGGTTTTGCAGCTTTTGGAATCAGAGTTACTTAATGTTGATAGATCATTATGTCAAAGGATTTTTTTTTTTTTTCCCTATGTCATAGCAATTTTGATGTGAGCTTTGTGTTGTTACTTGTGCTTGACTGAATCTGGCTGAGAAACCAACAAGAACTTTATATAATAATCTTCCTAATCTTTCAGGTCTAAATTATGTTAGAAAGAGTTGTTTTTAACCAAGTGGTGTTCATTGTTGTGAAAGTTTTAATAGATGCAGTTAACTATGGTATTAACACACAACTGCAACTTTTGTTAGGAGAATTTTTAATAAAATCACTGTTCTCAAGATTTCAAGTGCCCTTTCTCATATATAGCTTCAAAAAAAAACTAGTAATGCGCTTATAAAGTGATAAATTCATGCAATTTTAAGTATAAATTTGTTAACTTCCAGTAGATGAAAAAAGCTGCTTCTCTGACATTAGACTACATCTGTGAAAATCAAACCTGTAACCATTTTGCAATTAAAGTGATGCTGGGGTGGCTTCACCTTGGTTTGATATCACATGCTTTTAATAAAAACCATGTGTAGTGACAGCTCGAGATCGTAAATTCATTTCTAGTTGAGGAGAGAATAAGACAGGAACTTACAGTGTTGATACCTGTATGAAAGAGGTACTATCCTCATGAGGCATACTTCAGGCTTGGAATCCATTATGTCTTGGAACATGGGCTATATTCATTTTAAGAACTAGCTTTTTATTAGCAGTCACAATAATTGCATAGGAGAAATGTAGAACATTAAAAAACTTCTCAACTATCTATAAATCAGCTCAGCTAAACGACTGCCGTGAAATTACCATGTGTAAAAATTTGTGTGTTGTGTTTCTGGTAATTCAAGGGTAGGGGAAGAAGAAAAGGTAAATATTTATCTCAAACGCATTGATTCAGCTTGAAAAGCGTAGCTGCACAGCACAGTGCAGGGCATAGCCCTCAGTGTACACCGGTTTCAGTTCAGAGCTCATCCAGGTGCTCTTACAGAACTGCACTCTGCAGTAGGTGCTCTGTAGGAGATTCCTGTCCATTTAACTTACTGCAGTGTTAGTTAATGGTACCCAATAGTTTAAAGCCTTACTATGAACTTTCATCTGTTTTATAGAGTTTGTAGCATACTGGTACGTAACCTTCTATTTACATAATTTTCAGTATCTGATGTTGAAGTTTTATAACTCTGTGTTGCACCTAAGCATTTAAGAAAAATGTTTATATTCATGCATGCTAAGGCACAACGTGCCTGATTTTTTTCTAGTAGTATGGATAGGTCATTTCCCCTTTTGTCTCATGTCTTCCTACACTTCATTTCTGTCTAACTGTATCTGTGACTCTCAACTCATTGTTATTTATGTGCTACCTCTTAAAAAGTTTAATAACTACAGGTCTCTGAACACCACTTGCGGCATTCAGTTCTTCAGTCAGTTAAGCTTCTAACTCCAAAGCTGTACTTGAAGGGGTATTTTAAAATACTCTCTAAAGGCCTTTTCTTGTATCTTTGGTATTCACTTGTAACTACAAGTATGCAGAGTGCAAAAATCAAACATTTGTTGAGAAACACAAAACTACAGCCTTACTGGTTCAGATTGCATGCCATTGCTGCAGTCCTTGTTAAGAGTGGCTATTGTCTTAGCCACACTGCAGTACTTACGGCTGACATGAGCAAGTCCAGGGGGTTCATAAAGCACCTAGATGATAACTTCTTGGTGCAAGTTCTAAGGGAGCCAGCTAGGAAAGGTGCCCTCCTAGATCTGTTGCTAGAGAACAGAGAGGGTCTTGTGGGAGACGTGGCAACTGACGGCCATCTCGGTCATAGTGACCATGAAGTGGTCAAATTTAGAATTTATGGTGACAGAAGGAAAACTGCCACCAAAACTTCAGCCCTGGATATGGGGAAAGCAGACTTCAGGCTGCTCAGGGAACTAGTCAGCAACGTCCCCTGGGAAACTGCTTTTGAAGGCATTGGTGTCCATCAGTGCTGGTCAGCCTTTAAGCCCTGCCTCCTAAAAGCACAAGATCAGGCAATTCCAAAATGTCGGAAGTCAGGCAGGCAGGGCAGCCAGCCTGGCTGACCAGGGATCTTCTACTGGAGCTTAGGCAAAAAAATGAAAGTGTACGGCTGCTAGAAGGAAGGTTGGGCAACGAGGAAGGAATACAGGGATGCCGTTCGTGTTTGTAGGGAGAAAATTCGTGTGGCCAAAGCCCAACTAGAGTTGAAGCTGGCCATGTCTGTGGGAGACAATAAAAAAGTTTTTTTTTTTTAGATATGTGAACAGAAAAAGGAGAACCAAAGAAAACATAGGTCTGCTGCTTGATGGGGAAGGTCTCCTCACAGACAATGACATAGGCAAAGCAGAGACGTTTAATGCCTTCTTCACCTCTGTCTTCAACGCTGATGATGGGCTTTGGGACCCTGGGTGCCCTGTGCTGGAGGACCATGACGGTGGGAATGACAAACTCCCAATCGACCCTGAACATATGCAGGATTTGCTGCTCCACCTACAAGTCCATGGGTCCGGATGGGATTCATCCCAGGGTGCTTAAAGAGCTGGCTGACATCATCGCGGGACCTCTCTCAATTAGTTTTCAACGATCTTGGGAATCTGGAGAGGTCCTGGTGGGCTGGAAGCTGGCAGATGTTGTGCCAATTTTCAAGAAGAGCAAGAAAGAAGACCCTACCAATTACAGCCCTGTCAGTCTCACATCAGTGCCTGGTAAAATTATGGAGAAGATGATTCTTGAAGTTATTGAAGCGCACCTGGGGGACAATGCAGTCATTGGTCCCAGCCGACATGGGTTCATGAGGGGTAGGTCCTGCCTAACAAATTTGATTTCCTTTTATGATAAGATCACCTGTCTAGTCGACCAAAGGAAACCAGCTGATGTGATCTTTTTGGACTTCAGCAAGGCTTTCGACATGGTTTCCCGTAGGATCCTACTGGACAAAATGTCCAGCATACAACTTAACAAAAACGTCATACGATGGGTGAGCAATTGGCTGATGGGCAGGGCTCAAAGGGTTGTGGTAAATGGGGCCACATCAGGCTGGCAGAAGGTTTCTAGTGGGGTCCCTCAAGGCTCCATTTTAGGGCCAGTCCTCTTCAATGTTTTTATAAATGATGTGGATGTAGGACTAGAAGGTGTTTTGAGTAAATTTGCTGACGACAACAAACTTTGAGGCATTGTGGACTTGGATGAGGGTGGAGAGGCCCTGCAGAGAGATCTGGACAGATTGGAGAGCTGGGCGATCACCAACTGCATGAAGTTTAACAAAAGTGCCAGGTCCTACACCTGGGATGCAGCAACCCTGGCTATACATACAGACTGGGCTACGAGACGCTGGAGAGCAGCCCCGCAGAGAGGGATCTGGAGGTCATGGTTGACAGCAAGTTGAATATAAGCCAGCAGAGTGTCCTGGCAGCCAGGAGGGCCAACCATATCCTGGGGTGCATCAAGCACAGCATCACTAGTAGGGCAAGTGAAGTGATCATCCCGCTCTACTCTGCGCTGGCATGGCCTCACCTTGAGTACTGTGTGCAGTTCTGGGCACCACAGTACAAAAAGGACATTCAACTGTTGGAGAGTGTCCAGAGGAGGGCGACAGAGATGGAAAGGAAAACGGGGAGCAGCTGAGGTCACTGGGCCTGTTCAGCCTGGAGAAGAGGAGACTGAGGGGAGACCTCATCGCAGTCTACAACTTCCTTGCGAGGGGGAGTGGGAAGGTGGGTGACCTATTCTCCATAAACACCAGTGATAGGACCCGCAGGAATGGGGTTAAGCCATTAAGGAATGGGGAAGTTAAGACTAGACATCAGAAGGAGGTTCTTCACTGAGAGGGTTGTTACACACTGGAACAGGCTCCCCAGGGAAGTAGTCACTGCACGAAGCCTGTCTGAATTTAAGAAGAGACTGTGCACTTAGTCACATGGTCTAAACTTTTGGGTAGACCTGTGTGGTGGGAGGAGTTGGACTTGATGATCCTTATGGATCCCTTCCAACTCGGTATATTCTATGATCCTATGATACTATAATTCTACTTCTCTATGTAAATGCTGTATTTCTGAATTATGTTGTTTTGCTCCTGTGTCTTTACACAGTTCTGTTAAGTGCTATATTCTTGTGGGCTCACTGGAAGAATGACAAAGGTGTGAATGGAGGTGTATACCACGTATCGGCCCATCATGATCATTTGGAGGACATCAGAGAAAGTATCCTCAACTACAGTGAAGAAGTGGGTAGGGAACAAGACCAAGTAAGGACCATTGTGTTACATTACGATTACAAGGGGACTGGGGGCTCACCATGCTAATGAATATATGTGTTACGCTGTTCCTTTAAAATGAAGACCTTAGCCTTTGTTCTGCTGATTCATTACTGCAATTGATAATTAATTGCAATGGTTTGTACACAAGAGTTCATGTTTTTTAAGCAGAGATAAGTGCCTATCAATTTTTAATTTCTCTCAAAGCAAGTGATCTTATATGCATATTTAAAATTATTGTAGTGTGAGTTTAGAAGTGAAGAACCAACAGCTCGTGTCCTTGGTTTCACAACTCAGGAGATGCTGTGGTATCCCCGTAATTACTGCTGTAGCACCGAGGGTTTGAAAGAGTTTCCTGGTTTCAGTTGGGACAGAGTTAATTTTCCTCCTAGTAGCTGTTTTGGATTAGGATGAGAAGAGTGCTGATAACATGCTGATGTTTTAATTGTTGCAGAGCAGTACTTACACCAAGCCAAGGACTTTTCAGCTCCTCACTCTGTCCTGCCAGCAGGCAGTCTGGGGGTGCAGCAAGAGCTGGGAGGGGACAGACCCAGGTCAGCTGACCCAAACTGGCCAAAGGGGTATTCCATACCATCTAACGTCATGCTGAACAATATATAGGGGTGGCTAGCCGGGGTGGGGGGGGGCGGCTGCTGGGAGATAGGCTGGGCATCGGTCAGTGAGCAATTCAGTGAGCAACTGCATTGTGCATCACTTGTTTCATACACATTATTATTAGTAGTACTATTATTATTATTATTATCATTATTGTCCTGTCTTAATAAACTGTCTTTATCTCAACTCACAGGCTTCACTTTCCCTTTTCTCTCCCCCATCCCAGAGAAGGAGGGGGGAGGGTGAGCGAACGGCTGTGTGGTGTTTAGCTGCCGGCCAGGTTAAAACACAACAGAGAGCCTAACATGAACTGTTCTCCTTAGACATAGGCTGTATGTTCTTGGAGACTGTTCATTAGAGCATTTAGTCTGCTGTTCTGAATATTAGTTTTGTCAAAGGCCTCAAAGTTACTCAGACTTCACTTGTTAAGAAATTCAGGTACTCCATTTAACCCTTAAAATACATGGGGGTAGCTGTGGAAGAAGCTGTTTCAAGGATTTCTACACATTGTTTTAAGACAGAATTTTGAGGGAAGCTGCAGGTATTATAGATGAATAATTTAAATAGATTATTTGCTGACCCACAGATGTTTGCCATGTTAAAAATACGGATGGCCTTATTTGAACTAGTTTTCATAGGTTCAAAAGGTGCCATGACACTGCAGAGAAAATAATTGTCATGGCATTAATGTGACAGATCAAAAAACAGGTGCTAAAGAAAAAAAAAAGTGTCCCAAAATGCAACATATCTTCAAGAATTTTTAGTCATAAAATATTAAGAGTGTTTTACAAGGCCATGTGAGAAAACATTCTTACTTGTAGAGTGTCCTTAATTTCTTGATAAATTACTGTGAGCATATTAAATACAGGGACATTTTTCCATGTGACACATACAGCTCTATACATAAATTCTATTTTCTTTAGTAAGATGAACTTTCTCCGCAGCATTTTGCAATTTTGCATGCAGAAGGTCTATAGTTTGAGGAAATCCATAGTTACACTATGACAAGTATAATTACTTCTGGAGAGATCTTAAAATACACTCCTGATTTTAAGCAGTTGAATCAACTAAACTAATGACTTGATGATCTTAATCTGAGGCTATTACTCCATCTTGAAGAAATGTTTTGAGTGAAGCCTCTACAGGTTCTATATACTGATCCTAAATTATTCAGATTTTTAATTGCTTGGATTGCAGCTTCAATACTCTAGTATTTTTAATACCTAATTGTTTGTCTAAATTAAAAAAAAAAATGCCCGGGATTACAATAATTTAGGTATATTCTAATGTTATCTTAACAAAAGGATCCCAAAGGTATGTGGAACAGAGTTTTGTCTTTGGAATGTTAGCTGAGGGTAGATCTACTGGGACAAGAAAGCAGGCTGAATTACTAAGGAGTTTCTGCACCTGAAATAAACATTAATATCCTTCTGAGAAATTAGAGTTTGGAAAAATTGTAGTAATTAGTGCACTGTCGAGTATATACTTAACATTTTATGTTTAGTTGCATTAAAAGCCAGCTTTGAAGCCAGAGGCTTGTAGACTGCCAACTAGTAATGGTATATAATCAAAAGAAATGTCATTTTAATGAACAACTAAGAGCAGTGAAGAACAATTTTAGTATCACCCAGTTCACTGGAGGGCTGATCCTTAACCTATATTTGGACAAACTTCCACTTAAATTTTGTATGGCTGAGTTGTCATCTTTTCTTATTATACTGGTAGCCATGCTGTTACTGGTAGCCTAAACGTACTGTAAACGTTTAGGATATGTACGAGCTCTGTAGGTCTCATTGTCCACCACTAACAGTATCCATTCTCTGGATGAATGGAAATCAGCAGTTATTGTTACAGCCCTGTCCCAAAGCCTAGTTTTAACACTTATTTGGCCTCTTGATTGCAGGTGATTTTTTTTTTTTTTAATTATTTTTCATTTTTTGAAGCAGTTTTCTGTCTCATTGAAATTCAGTAATCGCTCACCAAGACTAGCTAGAATAATCTCTTGTAAAAAGGTTATGCACAATACAGCCTAGGAGAGTAAGTGTAATCTTCTGGAAAGTGCCAGCTGTGACATCAATGGTTGCTATTTAGATGAGAAATACAAATAATGGTTTGCTCTTCTGCATTGTCTCATGCATTTGATAATTGGCAATTACTCCACATTGATAGATCTTGAACAGAAATCACAGTAGATGTCTGAACTTTAAATAGCTACTTGTGAACTGTATTTTCTTGCCTTTGGTACTACACCCAGTGTCAGGGTTTAGTGATGAAAAACACTCAGATCTGAATTTCAGAGCAAAAATTGGGATGCTTATGTCATTCTTATTTGGCTTCTAATAGGAAATTAGACTTGATTTTTAACCTGACACTAGCAGTGCAGGGTGCATGGTGGTGTTTTGCTTTTCTATGCTCATTGTAGGTGGCAGAGTTAGTTGAACAAGCCAATCCTTGTGGTGCGTCCCCAAGTATGCAGGAGCAGACCAAAACATCAGTGCCTACGAAAAGTCTCTTTCTAGTGCAGACTTTGGTCAGTACTTGTCAGATGTTATTAGAAATGCTGAACACCACCCCCAGGCTGTACCCTGTGACTCGCTGCAAGTGTTTTACACAGAAGGAGAAGGCTCAGTTGCTAGCAGTCTCAGTGCCCTGAGCTCCTCTGACCTGGATGAGGGTATAGTGTATGATGACATTAAAGAGTGGGGACCAAAGTTTGAGAAACTAAGTGAACTGTACTTGCATACAGATGCAGAAGACCTGTAGATTACCAGGTATACTATTTTTAGAGTTTTGGAAGCAAGTGTGAAGGACTTCATGCTCTTGCTGCTTACTTTCAATAACTGTTAGTACTGCTCTCCCCCTTCCTTTCTATTTTTAAAAACAACTTACCAAGTTGAAATTCCTACTTAATTGATATATTTAGTAGCAGGAGCTTGTCTTTGATCATTCTGGACATTTACTTTTGGGGATATAAAGTAAAGGGAAAGAATACAGACACAACCTGGACTACTTAAGTCATTCACATAAACGACATGAGAAATAATCATTTTTTTCTGTTGCTAAGGTAATATCGGGCTCTTTGATAGTTCCTTACGTTAGCTCATGTACACAGCATCTCTCAAGGAGCCCGATATTACCTTAATGGCAGAAAAAATTATTTATTTCTCAGATAAACAAAATCCTGGTAAAAGGTTAATAATTAAAAGATGTTTGTTTTCCAAAAATTATGCATGAGCTATCCTGGCTGCTAATGTATCATAGCAGTATGACAGCACAAAATAATGCAGCTCTCAGATACATGTTAGTAGACAATCTTGATCGTTTGGGGGACAAAGAGAGGGAGGAAATAGCAGTTGCTAGGGGTGAAATATCTTCTAAATTACCTAATTCTAATTCTAAATTCTCTTTTCAGACTGTTTAATGTTCAGCTAGTGTTCTGCCTTTTTTTTTTTTTTAATAGAAAATATTTGGAACAAAGAAGGCAGTATTCATATGAGGTGTTGTAAAATGAAGCCACTAAAATAGCTTTGCTTACAGTTACACCAGTAGCTTTTTTGGGAGGTCTGGCTTTTATTTTCATTTTATAGGCTGGATTAATTTGCATGTTTTCCAAGTGAGAAATATCCATGCAGTATCTTGTTTATGCATGCATTTGTGACACACTTTGGACAATCTTGAGCACTCAACTAATGGTTACAGATTCCAGATAATGTGGCATTTTCATCAGAAAAAGCTACATGCCATTTTTACCCATGTCTAATAGTTCTGATTCACAGACAGTGTATGGACTGTGATTTTATTGATTTGCTTACCTGGGAGGAAACACAGGTTCAAGTATCGTGTCACATTCACAAGTCGGGTATGTCAGATTCTATAGTTCATTACTTCAGCAGTTACAAACAAGATACAAACAATAAGTAAATGGATACTATGCACAAAAAAATCTATCATTTTCCCAGACAGCACTAATTGTGTGTGCATTCCTTGTGTTCTTGCCACAACTTTGGACACTGTCATTTTGGTCATTTTCATTTAATTTAGCTTGTAAGCTCCTTGGGGCAAGGACGGTCTTCTTATTTCCCTGTGAAGTGTCATACATATCTAAAGCACTGTATGAATAATAAATAAGCCTTCTGTATATGATGTCTCTTCCTTGCATATATTTAAGGTTGACTAAAGCTTGGATTTTGCTGAATTGCTTCCCTCTCAGCTTTGATCAGACACTTCCACAGACTTCAGTCGTGCATGCTGATTTGTCTGAAGAGGAGCTGAGGGTGGCAGCAGTCGCTTCTGACTGACATGCGGACTCAAGCTTTAGGTACTCACACAACTGTTAATATCTCTGAGTTTTCCAGACAGACAGCTGCAAGCTGGCTGGTACCACAGGCCAGCGCTATTTTCAGATATGAGTGCTTTTTGCAACAGAGAGACCACTATTCTGAGAAGGAAATTACTAACTTTACATGCAATATTTACTCAAATTGTGTTTCCCATTGGCTTTACTCTACAATCAACCCTCTGGCTGGGATTAAGGAGCTAAGAAGCTGACATATAGTATGTTCTGCTGCTCTGAGCCTTACTTTCACCACAAGCAACAGGACGTGTACAAAAGGTGGATGGATAACAGAGTGTCAGGTGTGACAGGCAGGACAAATGACAAGGAAACTAAAATATCTCAGAAAGTTCTGGTTGTTTTCCTTCCTCTTCCTCCCTACCCTGTAATCTTAATTCATTCCCACATGACTACCAAGTTGAGATTTGCAAAGGAATGCAATAAAGAGGAGTCAGTGGTGCTTTGCTCCAACTCCATTGCAGTTAAACACATTTCTGAGCTTCTGAGAAAATTACAGGGTATTCTGTGACATGGTGAGCTCAGCATTGTTTGTTTACGTGCTTAGACCATCTGTGAAATACTTGAATGGTCACTGAGTGGGAGTAAAAGCAAGCCAGACCACAATTCTTGTAGCATGTGGACTTTGCACTACATGAGCAGCTGGGTTGCTCAGCACAGCTGTAGAGTTACTCCGGTTGAGATGGCTCTGATTTCCATTCCCAAACAGGCAGTTTGGAAGCCAAGCTTAAGTTGCTGCTCTGCTACTTCCCCAATTGGAGCTGTGTTGTGATTTGTAAACATACATACACAAATACACAAATAAATCCTCACAGTTGCTGGCATTTATAACTACAGTTACACAAAGATTTTTTTTTATTTTTTTTTACATATTATACAATGTAAACCAAAGGGTCAGAAAAACATTTAACATGCTATAGGCACTTAGGCAGATACAACCTCACCACATACTCATTTGCAGCTGCCATGCCCTAATAAAAACTGCTTTTCCTCTTCCTAGGGATTACTAATTGGTTCAATTAATTTATCTCTTAATTTGCATGCTGCTCTTTTAATTACCGAGGAAATCCTGAAAAGCCTATCTTTGCTTGTTCCTCAAACACACCCAGGCACAAGTATTTCAGCCCCTCTACAGAAAAACCTTATCAAAGCCCAGCACCAACATCTCTCAACAGGGACTGCTTCTGTGCCAACAGAAGGCTTTGCAATAAATGGAGGGGAAGAAAAAAATTTAAATAAAAATCATTGGTCCCTAGGTAGTTGGATTTTCAGTAATCTGGTACTTTCACTAGTCTTCTTCCATGCTCTCTACAGAATAGAACTACAAAATATATTAAGAACATTTTATTTAGTATAAAATATTTGTAAAGGTCTGAAATTTAAGTAATCATGTGGATATTAGTATTTAATGTCTGCTTGCCAACTACATTAATCTTTGTGTTTTTCCCCTTTTCAAATAACATTTCCCAGTATATATAACATGTAGCTAAGCCATATGAAAGCTGAATGTCTTTAGGTCTGACCTACCAGCTAGTACAAGCATGTCTAGAAGAAAAAACATGGTTATGAAATGAGCAGGATTTGGAGAGTAGGAACAAGCTGAGCAGCTTCTTAGTTCTGGAAATGATTAAAAAAAAAAAAGTGGCCATCTCCTGGGGACTTAAATTGTTTGCACCATGCTGTTGTTAACTGTTGGTGAAGACGTTTCAAAAAATGTGGTTCTCTGGAACGCTGAATCCTATTTAAAAAAGCACACCGTATCATGATTATATTCTATTAGTTAAATTAATCTTACGATTTCCTGTTTGTATCTAATTAACATTGGTGACTAAACTCAAAAAGTTCCTCTAGGAGTGGTACTACATGTGAAGATATTCTGCATTCAGGCATCACAAATGGGAAAAGAAAAAAAAAACACACTACCACATGCTGGATTACAATATTACTTCTGCCTATCTTGCTTCTCCCTGCCAAGAGAATATCTAGATTTTTAAAAACATATCTGTGTCTGGACATCTTAATTCAAATAAAGCACATGAGATCTGTAAGGCTTTTCTCCCAAAAGTGTTTCATTTCTATTAAAGCTTGAGTTACAACGCAGAAACAAGCAAATCCCTATTGGTTATAGCAAGTTGGCAGAACACAAAGATGATTCAAAACCCACAGTGATAAATGCCATTTAACAAGCCTGAGAAAGGTCAAAACCTGTCTGCTGAAAAATCTTTTCCTTTCCTTCATATGGACTGAAATAAAGCAGATTCCCTAACAGTCCCTAACACCATAAAAAACAAAAATACCTGATTTTCAAATTATGCAATTTATTTAGTATACAAGAGTCATTACGTCTCTTTACAACAACATACAAAATAACTGTGTTAGATCTCACCAGCAGAACTTTGAAAGACAAAATGAAAATATAGTCCTCAAAGGCTTTTCTCCCCTAAAAACCTTCCAGCCACTTGGTAACGTTTTGCCTCTGTGATCTAAAAATGTCATTCAATGCCAACTATTCCACTGATATTGCACAACTTGAGTTATTCCAGACAGTATGAAACACACATGAAATCGTGACGGTGTCATTCACATAGGTAGTTATGTCAGATTTTGGTAAGTGCATTGGCACGAGTGTTGTCATTGCATCATACTTAATACTACGAAACAGTGATATCACTACAGCCTCTTGGAAATAACGTGAATTGATGTCGATCAGGAACAGGTGAAGTTATAAAAAAATAATGCATATTTTTAATGCAGTAAATATATACCATAGTAAGACACAGGAAGCAGAGAAAATAACCAGACAAATAAAACACCACGTTCCTCCTAGAAGTCTCCTGGACTTAGAGCCAACCTCTAGGAACAGGAAACGTAGCCCTTTGTACCACCAGTCCCCACAGCCCAGTAGCTTGGCCAACACTGCTGGCCACCGTGCCCAGCATACCTTGCTCTGGCGGGCAAGCCTTTAAATCAGGGCAGAGGAGCAGCTCCCCGCTGTCTGAGTGCTGTGTTGACAAGTGTACGTACCTTTCCTCAGAGCTGGTAGGCGCTTTTGTTCCTTGGCATTTTCTATTTTACTGTTTTAAAAAGATCATTCTTCTGAATGCTTTATTACATAGTCATTGAAATACGCCCTTCATCTTAAATCTTCCAAATACAGAAATGTTGGAATAGCTTGGAAGTGTCACAAACTACCTGGCCTTCATGACTGCTAGCTGCAAAAATTACAAAAATGGTTTGTATCTAATGCTTCAAGTTTCTGGTGTGCTACTTTGGGGGATATTAGTGTTATGCAAAAAATTGTTACTGGATCAGGAGAGTTACGGTTTTTATGTGTACCCAAGAACAAAGGTAGCTTGGATTTTATTTTAAAAAACAAATAAAACTTTTTATTTTCTATAAAAAGGTTTAAATTACTCTTTTGGCAAAATTATAGGCTGTGTTTTTGAAGAAAAAAGTCTACTTAAAATAATTGTTATAGTCTGGACTTCTAGTCATAGCTGTTACCTACAAATAAATTGTGAAAATCTTGGGGTACCAATGGATCTTGTAATCTCTCATTTCAATCACAAGAAAGTTACTGCACCTTTAAAGAAAGATAAAACCACATTTTAAAATAAGACAGTACAGCCTAGATATACTTTACCTTACATGTGCTTGTTTTCAATTACAGTAAGGCACTCATTGAGGAATTCACTGACCCATGCTTTCAGCAAGAACAGGCATGCATCATTACGAGCCTAATTAAAGTTTTAATACCAATTAAAATGTTTTATTACTGTATTATGTTAAACTGCAGTGCTCTCCAACCTCATTAAGAGATACAGGAAAGAAATTACTCAGGAGTTTCAGTTGCTCAGTTTAACAGCTTAGCTACTGTCAATGTTTGATTTAAATATAGTCTGATAAAAGCATGCTTTCTTTTTGTGTTAGCATGAAAGTACAGAAGGATGTTGAACACTGTTAATGAGTATTTACTGAATATAAAATTGTTTGAGCATGTGACATAACCATCTCCATCTCTTCAGTAATTTACTTAGTACAACTGAAAAGGGAAAACATTTAAATCATTTAGAATTGGAACACAGCCTAGTTTTGGAACCTAATCTCATTACACATCTTGATTAAATTAAATGTGGAATTTGCTATCAGTAGCACTTTAAGTTTCCCATCATTAGAAATTAATTGCAGTGGTAATTATTACAACAGAGTTATTTGCACAGGCCACAAACACTCTTACAGGTGTTCAGAAGTTAATTCAACATTGGCCTAGAGGCACTTGATTATTACAGTTCTGTTTTTCATAAGGAACAAATGCTCCTCGTGGATGTCTAATTAAAGTTGGAGAGTACTGTTGGACTTTCAATCAGACTTAATTTCTAATTTCAATATAAAACCAAAGCAGTGCTAAAACACAGTAAAAGTTACATATTATCTACAGAGCATTTAAAAGTCAATACAATCCACAGAGTTCTAGCCTGGTAAAAAGACAAAGACTACAAACAAATCACAAATTCTCAGGATTGAGGACAGCTTTCATGTAATGTTCCAAACCAATTTTAAATAACTGTAGTATCTTTCTTAGGTTAAAGAGCAAGGATACAATGATTTTTCTGATAAAATAAACACCCTTGTGACTGGAATAATGTAAAGCAAAGCTCTAATACCCAAACATATTTAAATACCTAAAGGTTCCTGTTAGTTTTAGGGGTGAATGTTTCTTCTGTAAGGTTGGCAGTGTTCAGTTTTGGTATCTTACTTTTGGAATTCCTGTGGGGAGAAAATCACCCCCCTGTAGTTCATAAAGTACATACAGAAAATAATGCAAGAGTCCAAGCTGAGAAATTTGTTATTTTTGTTTGTCCTGAGCATTCTACAAGAATATTTTACAAGGATGCATGCAACATGTATCAAGCATGCTCCAACCTTAACTCTCATTAGAAATAGGTAACACTCCATCATTATATGCATAATGTTATAAAACAGTATGTTTCTGTATCACTAAAAATGCAGGACAATGATTCTTTAAACTTGTTCGCTGATTCTGCAATCACACCCACAACCTTAGAAACTCGTATCCACATACATTCCCAATGAATTCAAAAAAGAGGCACTGAAAGAGCATAAAGATCTGTCAGAATAGATCACATTGTAAGACTAAACCCTATTTTTTTAATTAAAGATTCACAAAGATAACACATACTCAGTATAGAAGTAGCATGGCCTGCTTTCACTGCACTTCTGTAACTTTATAGTAAAAATCTGAAACAGTGAGCAGGCTAGCTATTCTGCAGTGGTCATGCAGGCTGCTCATTTTGTGTGTCTTTCAGGTGGTAACAACTTGAAAGCAATTACATCCCAGGCATTTCACAGCTCGATTTTATAATCAAATGGTCCCAGTTAGCATTTATGAATCCATGACAATGTTGGCAACATCAAGGATGTTATCAAAATGAAAACTTAAACAAACAAAAAATTGCAGTTATTAAACAAGAAACCATCAATGTAAAATGTCTTACAAATGTGAAATGTTTGTAAACTTCTGTATTTTCTAATGTGGGTCCTGGCATTAAAAAAAATACTGAACTTGAAGCCATTGTTGGAAATGTTATTTATGCTTAGCAAGTTTGTAAACATGGAATGTTTTGTTTTGAAACACTCTAGTGAAGTGTAAGGTATAAGAAGGCAGATTTTTTTTAATTTCCTCACAGAAGCGAGGATACAATGAAGGCTTCAAATCAGGTTCATTCTCTCCCAAACCATCCATGATCTGAAATGAAATTGAACAGCTTTGTGAAATATCTTTAGCCAATTCAGTTACAAAAAATAACAAGAAACTGAAAACAACCTTGGTGATACATTCAGAGGGTCTGACTGACCACAGTGACTGTGTGAAACAAGTGAGGGGAACAAAGTAACATGAAACCAGTAAGATTTACAGTATCATTGTCTCTACTATGGACAAAATGCTAACTTGTCACTGGCAAGTATCTGCTTTTGGTTATGTGGTCTGCTACCCTTCCCTGTTATCTCTAGAAATGTTTGACAATTCTCCTTACACAATAGAGTAACACAACTGCTTACTTTTCCTGACGGAGCCAAAGCTATGAAGTGAAAGGGAGCATTATTTGTATTGTGTTAATCTGATGTTCAGCTAAGTGATTGCTTATTTTGCACAGATTGAATTCCATCAAATACTATTAAAAGCAAGGAGGGTTCAATTTGGCAATTTTGAGAACGTCTAAAAGCTCAATTAGGTTTTACTTGCTCCACTTATGATGAAGTGGAAATAACCCAAGCTACTCCAAATCTTAACTGAGCTTCAACAAGAAGCTGAGCAAAATATTTTCTGTATAAATATTGTATGAAATACTTACATGACCATTAGCTATATCAAGTAGGTCACGTAACCTACAGCCTCTACTGTGTCTTCTTTCATAGCAAATACTATCTTCTAGGATCACATAGTCCGTGCCAAAGGATCGTAGTATTCTGTATACATCTTCAGGAGATCTCTTGGCATAGATCTGATAAATCTATAATAGGAGAAAACTGAGTCATAAGGTAAGTGCATAATCACTACCTACTTGTTTGCTCTTTCATGATTCTGTTATTTTGAACCAGAGGAAGAAATGACATTGATAATCCACATGATGTGAATTAGGTATTTCAAAAACAAAACAAAACAAAACAAAACCACAAACAAACCAACAACCCACCTTTACTCAGTATCCATTTACAGTCTCTACAATATGGTATGCATACTGTGATGCACAACTGCTGCTGGCTACGAAACTGAGAGATACGGCTGCTGGTTTCAGAAAGGCCTTGGTAGATGCCTGTAAAACTTCCAGAATGTCTAAATTATAGGAAAGGATAGTTTAAAACAGTCTCCTGGTGTAGAGTTACTCAAGGTAGTTTCTATATAAAATGTTATGTGCTGTTATGTCTGGGAACTCAAGTGACTATCAGGCAAATCAGAAAGTGCTCCATGTCAGTTTAACAGCCCAACTGGGCAGCAGGATCTGTAAACGCCAACAGTACCTAACAGTTTGTTCAAAACTAGCCTGAGCATCTAGTTCAGTTATTCAGACATACACCAGCTGTCAGAAGTGTCTTAGCAGATGCCCAAAGCACTGAGTTTCACAAATGAAGTTACATTCTGGAACTGTATCTGAAAATAAGTTAGAGCAATGCATAAAGCACATGATGTCACTTGCACTATGCCATTAGAGATTGTACGTATTTCCTGAATGGAGCCAGTGACATGAATAGGAATTAGCTTAAGCAATGGCAATACTCTTACCTGTTTTGTTCTCTCTCTCAGATGTTTATCCTCATAATGGGGATGATTAGTTAACGTCCGTCCAGTGCACAGTTTGACTCCTGCTAATAGCTGCATGCTTCCAGCAAACACTGCTGTGTTTGGAGTGTTTGACCTAAACAAATGTTGATAAGTCTGAGGAAGTCTCTGTGGGGGTATTTTTGGCATTACTTGTTATAGATCCAATGGAATGAAAGAACATTTTTCTGTGTCTTCATTATTCAGGGAGCAAACTGGTAAGCAACCATGTTTTTTCTCAAATATGAGGCCTTAAATTCCAATATTTCCTTTAATGATGTACTCTTAAAATAAATCACAATAATAAATACATACTCTGGAACTGTAAATAACAAATGCATTATGAGGAAATTTAGGGAAAACATGATCCTGAAAATGTTAACTAATTCCATATTTCATATGTTTCTTGGGCTCATAGAACCTCTCAATATTCATGAATTCCTACATCCTAATTTAAAGTTCAGGAAACTTATTGTGACTTACATTTGTATCTGATGTAATGTATTCTACATAAAACAGATAATCTGAATGCAAAAACTTGTTCCTGGAATTGATATGGAATTAAAATTTTGCCGTGTCACACACATCAATCTTCCTATTCCAGCAATAGTGGGAGAGAAATTATGAGGAAAGTCACCCTAGCTGAAAAAGCATGGTTCCTGTTACAGGATCAGGGGAATGCACTGGGGGGAAGAGGCCAGACAAATACTATGGGTTATTGATATAGTGATCTCATCTGAAAATTAAAACCAATGCCTAGAATTGTTCCCAGCAAGTTTGGAACTTAAAATATATTAAGACACAGTAAAAGAAAAAAAGTGTTAAACATGCCAGGCAAGAGAGGCTACTATTAGCCTTAAGCTAATACAAGTGGTGATAGTATGCCAATTGCTTAACTGGTTTCTAGCCCTTAGTGAGCATATAACTAAGGGATGTTCTAGGAAGAGATGAAAACAACAGAAAGAAGCATACACTAAGCCAATTAATTTTAAATTGAGGGAACATGAATAGATGCCTAAAATCCAAATGTGTGCACGCATGGCACCTATGATAGTCAAACAAGTGTGAGCCTTTTGAAATTGCACCTACAAATTCAGTCATCTTTAAGCTCAGTGATAGGCTTGAAAATGTTGAGACAAATATTAGCTTTTGCTACTGCTTTGCAAGAGATTATGCTTATAAATGTATTAATGACTACAAACCCTTCCTACAAATTCTTGCATTGTTATATTGATCTCATCTGGGATGGGCAGAGATGGTACTTTTAATATGATAGTTTGACGTTACTGATTTACTAGTTCTTCAGTAGCTTCACTTGGAATTCTGCAAATATTTTATCTCCTTTAAAATTTATTTTAAAACATTTTAAAACATTGAAAGTCGTGTCATGAAGTAAATGTTTTATTAAAATAAATTAATTCATTTTAGAATATTATGCAAATGTAATGGTACTGACAGGCTGTCAGCTAGGTTTCATCCTTGCATCTGCAAGAAAGCACAGTTCTTTAGACTAAGCTGAAAACATGTGGACTAGGTTCATATGGGAACTTCAGAGAGCTTAAGACACCGAAATAGAAAATGATGATTCTGAACGCTTTCAATATGTCTATGTTACTGTGAGAAGTCTGTTTCAGTTCCAGATTAGTTCAAGTTTCATAGCTCAGCAATACTTATCTCCTGACTTGGCCTCATCCAGGCAATTTGGCACCTCTGATTCCTGAAGTACCAAGAGCAAATTGCAGAATCAAACTTTTTTTTTATTATTTTTTTTTATTTTTTAAAAAAACTAACAAGCAAACAAAAACAGCCTACAGCCTCTTTTCTTACAAAAGAAAACTTCAGGAGATGGCGACAGTTTCCTTTTTTCATTACTCACTGGTTAAAACACTTGTGCAAAATGTAGAAGATGTACAAGGTTCAATTCCCTTGTTTCTAAAAGTAATCTCTCTTGCCGAGGAGGAGTGAAATACAGTTCAGTTCATTCTTTATTTATTGGGCATTAAGAGGGCATTGACCATTTTCCCTCCTGCTATACTTTAAAAGCAATCCAATGATCTTCTCTTGCTTTCCAAAAAATTGGCTTACAGGCCTTGGTCCTAAATGGAATTGGGAACAAGGTATTCCAGGTGAACGTAGATGTTTCCCCAAGACTCAGATTTACGTGTCTGAAGCCCTACACGTACTACTGTCCATATTTTACCTGGGCCAGCTCAGACAGTTCCCAGGCCAACAACCAGTGTGACCTTCATGTGATTCTAATCTCTATTTATATCTTAAAGAGCTTTAACTGGTAGCTGCTACTGAGCTTTTATCTTCTGGAACAACCACTAGAGGGGGACATGACAATTAACTATTATTTTTCAGGTACAGGATAATTTCTACATTTCATGCAAGCATCCTTCTCTAATACTTCTACCTACATCAGTCACTAAGTGCTGTGGTCTGTATCCAAGGCAGCTAATGTGCATCAAACCACTGAATGACACTTCTCTATTATAGAAAAATGAAGCAATTTTTACAAATATCTGAACAAATGATGTATAAAATGAAAGGATAATTTATTTTCATAGCTTTCCGCCAAGCTCCATACCACACTGCCCAACCTGCAAACAATTTATTCTGTATGAAATATCACTAAATAATGACAAGGACTTACAGGTCAAACTGATTTACATTATGTAATTTAAATGTCATTCCAAGCAGACTTGATGGCATTTTGAACAAACAATCTCATTTATTTTTGAAGGTCTAAGCCTTCAACAAGTTAATTACAGCTCAACTAATGCATAAACTAACCACTACAGTACAACGTGTGAAGCTTTCCTTTATCTAAATTTAAGAATGTAGAGAATTGTGTAAATACTAAGGAATAACTCATTAAAAAGAAAAGGGCTTCACAGGAATCATAGGTCTATGCTCAACTTGCACAGACTCTAAACATTGTAGTAATTCTTTCTGTTAATAAGCTGCTACAGAATTATTGCAAGTTTGTTTTAAGGAAGCCTTAATGAAATGGCAAGTGTTGTAATCACAAGTTGTATCATTAGAAAGAAAAATAGCTATTTCTATTTACTGAAAGTCCTCCAGAGTTAAACTCAGTAGTCAGCTTTCAAAGGTATAAAATCAGGTAAATTTCAGATTATTCTTAGCACTTGGGTGTGAGATGAATAAACAAAGCAAAAGGTCTTGAGAAAAGGAAATTCTGAAAAGCGCTTCTCAAAGAACAACAAGATGCATTTTTGTTAGTTCCAACCTCAATTTCTTGCATGCACGTTTTGTTCACATAAAGGAGTGCACCTACACTGCTGGGATAAACATTGTTCTCAGGCACTACCAAGTTCGTGCCTGAATTTTACAGGCAAATCAGAGTCAATAGCAAAGGAAAAGCCCAAGAACTTTGGGAAAGAGTAATTTAAACAAGTGTAATATTGCCCTTAAAGTCTGGAATATGGGTTGATTTCAGTATGATTACCCTTGAAAATGAGTCATGTAGGTAAATAAGAGTGAAGAGTTAAAATTTATAACTGGCTTGAAATTAAAATATAGCCGTTAATACAAATTACGGGATGAAAGAACTCGCGTCAAAACATGGGCATTCTATTTTTGTAACCTTAGCTGCACCTTCAAAATTTGGGGGGGGGGGTCTCCACTAAAATAAAATTTGCCTGATTGATCCCCATGTCTGAATTAAATCCATTTGACACATAACTATGCTTTGCCAAATCTTAGTCTCAGTTAACTTCCCCACTATTTTGGCTGTTGTCTGAGATTTCTTAAATTAACAACAAAACCAAAAAAAAAAACAAAAAAAAAAACACCTTTTCTATTATTTTTATTAACTGTTGATAAAATATTCCACAATTCTAGACAGCTTTCCCCCTTAAAGGCTGAAGACATTGCTTCTTAAACACTTACCAGAAGAAAACAGAGTAGGGAAGTTCACACTACTGATTTGCTCATTCTACTGATATTCTTCCCCATCTCACAAATGAGCATACTGTTCCTGTTGTCTTAGGGAGAAAGACCAAAACTAAGAATTTTAATATACCTCCCATCTGGAAACAATGCTATGAACTATCCCTGTGTTACTGGTAGGACCTTCTTGACCTCTGTTTTTTTTTTTTTTTTTTTTTCTTTATTAACTAGAAAAATGAGGTGGAGGGTAGGAAACGACAAGACTGGGATATGCAAGCTCATTATGTCAAAAATTGTGCTCTAGAATGGATGCAGTCCAATACATGCAGGCACTTTATTTTAAAGATATAAACCAGTATATTTTCCTGAAAACGTTATGCAAATGTTAGTAAAGGAAGGAGTTAATACATCTGAGACCCTTCATAGTGGACAGACTAATAGTTGGCTATCATTCAGACTATATATTTGTATATTTGGCCAAGTTAATATGCATTTAGATCTAAGCAGATCAAGAGATGTGAAGAGACTGCAACACGGATGAGTTATTCATAATTCAGTGCTGCATGAGACAAATTAGAGCACCTTATGCTGAGTTTTAGTAATGAATGATTAGTTCCTGATACCAACCTTGCCAGATCATTAATTGTAGCAGAGTTATCAAGTGTCAGTATCATAAAATACTTTTCTTACACATCAAAACTTAAGAAAATCAGTCTCACTTTTAGAAACTATTATTTTTGTTGGCTTGTATTTAATGCACTAATAATTAACTCTTCTTTGTATGAATAATATGTCTAAACAAAATAAATTCCAAATAGAAAATTTACCTCTAACTGTCTGTCATGACATGAAAAGAGGACAAGCACTGGTTTAGCATTTTCAGCACTAAGAACATATGAAAAATTATTCTCATTGGATCAAGTCAAATCCAGTTCATGACTGGGAGTAACTCCACGTGCATATTTTATGTATAAATCTATATATAACTCCATATATTGTACACAAGAAGCCTGAACTATCAGACATTTACCATCTTTTAATAGAACAGTAGTGCTAAATTGAACTGGCTGGTAAACATTAGTCACAAAAATGTGTCAATATGGCTGCAGAGATTCTAAATGATGTTTTTTCCATCATTTAGAATCTCTGCATTTAGAATCATGGCCTGCTTTCAAAATATGTCAGGGAAGACTTGTAATGCATTTTACTTCTAAATTACTCCTCCTAGTTTATGGATTAAAAATACAAGATTATGGGGTACAAATACGCTGCTATGGGTAGAATGGTCTGGGTGAGTGGCTTCCCTGAAATTCACTGTATATGAAAACGCAATAGAGGGTTCCAAGGAAATACTAGGTCAGTGCTAAATGTAGTATGTCTAGAATAGTCTCCTCCAGACCATGAAACTGATTTTGAAAAATAAATAAAATGCTCCAAATAAATAAAAATCCCAGGGATATCTCTATATTAACCCGAACTTAACTTGAAAGATTTTAGTGGTTAACTGTATGTTAATAGAATATCTCTCTTAAATTCACAGTTCTCCAGAGAATGTCCTATTTGGTCCTTTTAATCAGATCTACTTTAGTGTTCTGAACTGCTTTCATCAAAAAAGTACTTTCCTATGCTTTGTGAGAAAGCAGAAGTGATGAGGTGGGGCTGAAACGGTTCTCACACTCCTGAAGCAGACTTTGTACCCGTGTTTAGCCTTGTTAAGTTCAATTACAAATATTTTGTTTACAGTTTGGAACATATGCTAGGATTCATTCTAATAAGTAATTCTACTATTTTAAAGGTCAAGAAACATACTGTAGGGTACAGATCTCCTGGCCCTAAAACTGTACATACCATTTTTTTTACAATTATAAACATTCTATTTTTTTTCTTAAAGAAAAAGAAAAGGGCATGGGAATGGGTGGAGGACTGGAAAATCAAAAGGAAATTGTTTCAGTACAAAGAACTACTAATGTAAAGAGGTAGACATAATATGATGGAAGAAGTTTGACACCTCCAAAATGACTCTTTCAGTTGGGAAAACTGTGTGCTTATGGGAGCAAATGTAATCAACTGCTTTCCTGGCACACATGCAATACAATAGCATGATACTGAACCAGAAAAAAAGCAGGCTGGGGGGACTTTGCATACTGCTGTCCTCCACAGCCATTAATATGCTAACCTCTAAATACCCCGTTCATCTGCAACTATCTCTGTGGGTCACCAGAGATCACTGATGACCTGTGACAAATAAAACAGAGGACTATAACTAAGAACATCAGATTTATATAAATAGCATTCAACATAAATAGAGAAAAAATCCTCTTACTTAATCCAGTTCATCAGCTCCACAGTGTCTGGGTCATAGAATTCTCTCAGCTCTGACAGTTCATCCATTATTCCTGGCCAGAACTACAATGAAAGGAAAATAAACTGAAGATAGAATGAACAAAACAACTTCTGGATGTTGAATTATTTCCTCTCAGCTGGTAATTGATCTTGTCCAGCTCATTGATTGCAAGAGTTAAGCACATCTACCCTTCTTATGAAGGATATGTGACTGTCATTATAACATAAACACAGTTTCAAAGTTACAGATATGCAGCTCTTGCTAGATGGCCAAAAGGAATAATTAATAATAATTAATAACCTGTTGTGGTGAGCTTCAGGAGCTTTTCTCAGAGCTCTGGAAAACTCTCACTGGAGTGAGTGGTTCTGGTGAGAGGTTTTCAAAACTTTGTTATAGTTTAAGATCAGATTATATCTTAATACTTGTGGGAAACAAGAAGTTGTCACCAAATGTGATTGTTGTGCATTGTATCTGCTTTACACATGAGTCATTTCCTTTCACTGGACTATAGAATGAATGGTAGTATTTTAAGTTATTTCTTCATATGGCAAGCTTTAAGAAAAAGATCAAGAAAAAGAGTCATCATGTAACAGTTCAGTGCATGACAGAAAAGCCATTAAATAATGTCAATGACTATAGGAGAAGGAAAGGCACCAGAACTTGACATTAACGTTAGAAAAACAACTTATAACTAAATGCAAAGAGGTAGGAGATGTGTATCAGAAGTTAAAATCTTTACATGTGCTATGGGTGCCTTTAATGGCATTTCAGAAGTTTGAATTCAGAGAACCACTAAAAGGAAAAAGGAGAGTACTAGTGAATGGTGACTTCCCATGTGGGGAAAACATTTCAAAACTTACTGAAGACAGTACATAAATCAAAGTTGGAAGAAGGAAATGAGAAGGACTGAAATGGATTTTTGAAAGCTGACCAAAAAAAGAAACGACCAACCCACCCACCTAACAGAACAGAGATTTATTTGAAGGGTTTCTTGTTCAAGCTAGAGAATATTCAAGGGCAAAAGGGAGCAATTAAGAAACATAATTAAAGTTAAAGTTAATGGCTGATAGTTTTACATCTGTCTTTACTACAGAGGACATTGTGGTGAAACCTATTCCAGACCTGCTTGCTTAGATAATAAGGATTGCTGGCTTGCAAAGTGAAATGTCACTGGAAAAAAGTATAAGAAAAACCTCTTGATGATCTAAAAAACCATAAATCATCCAATTTAGATAATTTTCATCCAAGAGTTCATGAGGAATTTGAATGTGATGCTGCTGAGCTACTTAGCAAAAATATGCGTTCTTTTACCACAAGTGTAATTATGGGCTGGGGAGCAGGAGATGTAATTGGGTTGATTAAGACACTTATTAGCTTACTGTTTATTTTATACATTTGTTAAAGTAATACTGACTGGTAGATTGAGAAATGTCTAAAAGACAGTTGTGGAAGAATCATGGCCTTAGTAGTGTTTTGGAAAATACTGCAGTTATTATAACATATTTCTGCTCTTCCGAAGATCTCCCAAGTGATTGGTAAATAAATTAAGTAGTTGTGAAATGAGACTTTAGAGTCTAATAACAGAACAAAAATTCCTCTCTTCACTGCTGAACTATCCCAGGTAGCCAAATGTTCTGAAAGCTTGAAATGCCAATTGCTTGGAGTCCCTTCAGACTGGAGACAGTGGAAAAAGGGCTCTGCATTGAGTTTAGATTATGCTGCAGACCTGCCATGCAATGGATATACACCTTGAGGATATACACTTGGCAATTTAAACTCAATGCTTGTGATAAGAACACAGGAATTTTTAAAAGCTTATAGGTTTCCCCACATAAAATCTTTTAATTCTATCTAGAAAGCCTAGAATTTAAATAATTATCCCAGCCATAGATTTGGAGGTGCTGAACAGGTAACTAAGATTCCTAGCAGTTCAGCACTTTTCAAATACAAGGCTAATAATTTTGAATTCAAAAAGTTTAAGTATTAATTATTTGGCCTCTAAGTGTAAAGCAGAAACTACCACATTATAAATATATACTGTTGGCCTAAGAATGAAAAATAGCAATCTTCTTAGGAACTGAATTAAATATTATGAATAAAAATAAACATATTTTCTTTTATCATTTCTTCTCCAGACTTTCATGTTCACAAACTTTAGGTGTAAAGTATAAATACATACAGTGCATACAAGGAACTCTTCAGCCAAAGACAGCTCAGATCACTAGTATGTGTTGAGCTATGAGCTCAGACAAATGTCCGTTTGGAGCAAAAGGACTTGGCCATGATAAAGATAAAAATGCAGTTTAAGAAACTGTATGAATTAATAGTTTAGTAGCAAAGCAAAATAAAGATTATTTGCCAGAAACAGTAACTGCAAACTTGCTGAAGCTCAGGAACCAATTTCCAGTACCAATAATTTATTTAGGAATGACTGACATGCAAACACAATTTGATGGGTATTACTCTGTTGAGAAGTTAAATGCAGTGGACACTGATACAATCAAAATCTATCTACAAAAAATATGAAGTGAAATACGGAGAACATTTAGTACTGCATTATATCCACATGTTTATCTGTGACACAGCTAAAGAATGCACAGAGGTACTACAGTACTTTTACATGAAACCTGAAAGACAGCTAGCATTTTAGCTGAATGTGTATCTGAATAAATTATTGTTCAAGTGATGATTTGGGACTCTGGTAACTGCAAGCCTCAAAAGAGGCTTTCATTAGCTTATTTAGGATTAGGTTAATAATCCCATAAAACTCCTATTTTGAGAAATGGCACTGAAGGGCTCTTCTCACAAATGTATGCTTAACAGGTAATGTAGTACAAATTTACAGACACTACGAGCACAAGAAAACTGGCTATGACAGCCAGTTAAACTTTGTGGTGAATATGTAGGACATTTGTTCATCTGAGCAGTTACTGTGCATGAACAGATTACTTTTTAACTGGAAAGGAGAAAGATGAATAAGTCTCTTATCAAAAACTCCTTGTTCCATCAGTTTTCATGTAAAGGTTCTGGAAGAATAATAAATAAATACTTTCTCAAAGAACTGATGGATAGTTTCTGATCTCTCTAAGAATTTTCATTCTAATCATTGACAGGGAATCTGGTGACAAGTTTTACCTGTCAGCTAGGCTTCTTTCCTGAAAGCTCACTATTAGTGCTTTGTGGAAAAAAGAAAAACACAAATATATCCATTCATCTGTACTTGCAAGAATTGACTTTTGAAAGACAAAAATACCAGGTTGATGTATATTTTTATTCCCACTGAGCACTTCTAAAAATTGTATTTTTAATGTCAATAAAAATTACTTCCTATATTTAGAAGAAACACAAAAAATAAGGCTCATCAGGCAGACTGAGCTCAACTACAACTGATCCAAAGCATATGAAAATCATTGATTTTTGTTGACTTTAGAATTGAATCTGACAGATTCAGGAACTTTGTAGCTGCTCATGGAGAGTAGGAGGAAAAGTATTTCTAACTAATCTGTCACATTAAACCATTAGAATTTTATGCTCTTAGCATCATCCATGTCAAAAGAAATGGCATTATTGTGATTTTTTTCAGAGATGATAGAAAGGGAGAAGATGATAGAAAACCTCTTCCTCAGCTAGCACACCAATGAAAAAAATCCTAAAAAATCCTCTAGCAGAGTAACAGCAAAATTTAAGTAGAATTCATCAGCATAACTTTGCTAAAAAAACTTTTTTTTTTGACTTTTTGTTTCACTTTATTAAAGTGGAGAAGCAAAAAACATACTTCTGGAGTGAACTCTTAACAACTTTCTTAACTGTTACGCTTTACTACTACCTTTTAAACTTTAATAATGCAAGTTCACCTGAAGTTTCTCTGAAGGTAATATTTAACAGAAATAGTCTCATCTCATACTAGGTCTTGCAGAAAAAATGTCTGCAACCAAGTGGCTTCTGATTTTTTTTTCTTTGCAAATGCAGATTAAAAGGATGGTATTCCCATTAATGTAATGATATAATTCTCACTGCTGTGACAGACTGACAGACACATAAACTTGTAAAAGTTATTATTTTAGCCTGTTATTTATGCTTTCTCAGTCTGTTCTGTATTTTAAAATGTCAGAGGGGGCACTGTAGTAGAGAATGTTTAGATTATTTCTCCTCCTACAATGCATCATCACACAATTTAACAATCTGCATCTTATCTGCATACTATCTGCAACTTAGTTAAAATCAAAACAAACAACTTAAATTTTCAGAAAGTAAGGCATATAAATCATATAAACCTGCTAACTTATGCATATAATTAGACAAACATTTGTTGTCTAATATGAACAATCCTTTGGATCAAATGAGTAATCCTTTAAATGTAACATCTTATGAATAAAGGTATATGCACTTTAGGCAAATCTATCATAATTTTTAAAATTCAGCTAAGACCTTCTATGCAATTATGTATGGACAACATCTCCTTAGTAAAAAACGAAAATCCCATGCAATTAAAAAATACCAAAACACTGAGAGAAAAAAATACTTACCTTATATGAAATATATAGCAATGTAATTATTGGTATGGAATATTTAATCACTTGTGTCTAAAAGAAATCACAAAAAAAAAGGTTATTCTGCTCTTTTTTATACTTAGTTTTCAATATATTGATACATGACATGCTTATGTGGTAGAATTTACACGTTTTGAATTTCAAGTTCATATTCTCATTTTGTTTTACAGTAAAGCTCTTATTATACATCTACCACAAAAATATGGATTTATATCTGTTTAATCTATCTTCTGCCACGGTAAAACACTGTACTGTTGAGTTTAACAGACTGTAAAGTTCTCTTCAGACCGCTGATGATTTCTTAGTATGGTGACTAAGACTTTTTTTTTTAGTAAAATTGTAGTTATTTTTCACAGCTACATCATTATTGCCATCTAGTGTATTCAAATGGAATTGTTTAATATATAAAATACTGGAAAATGTATTTTACTTGATAAGCTTATACAAATATACTTCAGAAATAACTAGTTTAAGAGGACTACAAACAATATTTATAGTTTTGAGTCTTGACTGACTTCGCTATGAAGCAAAAATTAACTTCATGAAATCCAGTACGTATAGTGCCAACCCGCTGTGATGTGTAGAGATGAAAACATTTCAGGATTAGTCGCCATACTTCTGTATTACACAGGCCAAAAGATGCAAATACACACATGTGGGACGTCCACAGGTACTTCATTCTGAAAGAATGCACACAATTTTTTTGCTTATGATCTGGGATTCTGCTAAGCTGTACTAAAAGAGCAGTTACATTACAGACATTTTGAACACAATTTTCTTGGACTTTCAAGACTATTAAATAATATAATGAAAGATCAACATTACACTTTGCTATCTGCTCATGAAATGTTATCTGCTCCCCAAATTCCAAAAAATATTTTTTGGCAGAATTTAGGGAGATGTCTCAGTCAACAGGAAGTGATACACCAGGGAGAGAAAAGAAAGTTCATGGCCCTATCATTTTATGGTCAGCATTTTACACTCTTACTAAAATATATTGTCTACAAAAACCTTTAGAATAACAATAACAACAAAAAAATGTACCTCATTGTGCTTAAGGCCAGACACCCAAAAAGAACTGTGTGAATTAAGTTGTAAGCAGCATCAGGCTTCAGTGTTATTGTGTATTCTTCTGCTTTTTCCTGAACTTGATTTGAACCACTGATTAAACACAAGAAACAAAGTGTTATATTAAGTTCTGTTTCACACATCATGTAGTAGTTGGCAGTATTTAAAAAAAGCACATTTAATCCTGATGCAAAAGAGCAATACTGCTACTATCAGCCCAAAATCTTATATTACATCTATGATATAATTAAGCCTGATAGCACCAACTTGGTAGAGCAACAGGTAATTTTCATGTCTGGTTTACTGCATGTGCAGTGGGTTTAAATAGGTTGTTTGAGAATGAGACACAATTGTTTACAGAATGGTATACTTGAACAACTTGGTCTATTGCTTGAAGCAGCTACTCCCACAGGTCTCACAAGGCTTTTGATGACAGTAAAAAACTTTGTTGGTATATCTGTATGCTTCTTAAACTAGAATTTAGTCCATCTACAGGAAAGTAAGCTTACAGAAAGGAAGTGCTGAAGAACTGGTTATTATCTAATGTGGCCAGTTTTGTGAATGTTCATGGAGGTCTGGTCAAAAAAGAAGCTGCTTAAATGCATGTGGGGGTTTTCCTGTTTGTTTTTGGGTGGGGGGGGGGAGTTGACATAACTGGGTCAGTATTAAAAACTGCTGTAAAGTCTTGGATTACATGAAGGGTCACAGAAATAAATAGGTGTAGAGTCTTTTGTTAGTTTTTAAAAATTGACTACTGCAATTAGTTTTTCAAGATGTCATCTGAATGCCACCAAAATGCCTCGTAGACGACTGACTTCACAATCACCATATCATAGTTTTAGAATCATTACATGTCAGACCCTCTCTCACTCCCCTTTGCCCTCCACACCTTTTTATTGTTTTCCAAAAAGCCTACAATGATTGATATTAGTAATACAATACTCCTTGATTTTTGGTTAATCAGGTTTTCTATCATCCCTTCTAACTTTTGCCCACATTATAAATGTAAAACTGAGTAGTCTATAATTAATAATTTACTTAAATATGTATGTATATGTATATATATATTTAAATTAGTACTTAGTACTAATTTTCTTCTCCTTTTCTGTAAATTACTCCATATCCTACACCTTAGCTACAGGAACTAATCAAAATTATCTGGTGGCAGGTAATGGACAGTTGCAGTCAGTCTACCATTCTTGCCACCTCTTTACACAGATTGTAGCAGTTAGGTCAGAGTATGTTAGTTCCTACCTGGGCAGCTTGAGGATACCCACCAGCAAAATCTCTGAGTACCTTGCACAGGGGAAATTAGATGAAGTATAGAAACTAACATTGTCTTGTATATTAAAAAAAAAAGAAAAGCACACCTTCTTCCTCCCTTCGCCAGAAAAAATAAAAAGCCTAACCACCAAACAACCCTGTATATACTGTAGAACTTCAACAGCAGACAAAAGAACTAGGAAGAATATTGCAAAGATTATTTCTTTGTTCAGTCATGTTATGCTGATTGTATTTTTAGCTTTAGTAGGAAGTCACTTATTTTGTCTAATCTCTATCTACATAGTACGTCCTATTGTTTCCTTAGCATAAGTGGAAAGTCGTAACGTATGCTGCTGCATTCAACTGTCAGTTCCTTTGCCTGCTGAAGAAAACTGATTTTAAAAAATAATAATAAATTATTTTAAAAACATATTTTACCTGAGGTTCCGAAACACAACAATGAGAGCTGCTACTGTCATAGGAAAGAGACTGAATATGTAGATGTAAAAAAGTAATGTGTCCGAGAGTCTTGAAAAAGTATTTAATGGTAGTAAACCAAAAGCTTCTTCACAAAGATAGAGGTTAGCATCAAAATCTCTAAAGAAAAAAGAATAATACTTGTCATCACGTATTTCATAACTTGATATCAAAAAGGACCAAAGTTTCCTTTTTTCCAAGCAATTATATGGTCACAGTTGAATAGCTTTTTATAGAAAAAAAAAAGTCCTACATAAACACAGGGTAAAAATTCATGATTCATTACTAGGATTTTAAATAAGCAACAACCTGCAGGCTTCAGTTATTGGAGCTTTACAACAAAAAGTAAAATTGCAGCTAACTCATACCTTGTTGCCCCAAATCCAAATTTTGCTTTCAGGAATTTGAATATATGTTCATCTGATTCAAGATTAAGACTTTTCTACAAAAGGAAAAAAAAAAGGAATCAATACTTTTAAGTACTGAAAAATTAAGCTTCACCTAGTACGCTTGTTTTTTACTTTTGAAATTAAACTATGAAGCAAACAGGCTTACTGAGATAGAATGAGTGCTTATTTTATTTGATTGGAAAGCATTCTGTAATATGGTGCTGTGATTCAAAGGACAAGTTATTTACCTTTCAAAATACATATACTGGTTTCTTATTTACAGATAAATTTTACCCATGACAGGTTGGTTTTAGCTCTAAGTTTTACTTCAATGACTTATTACATCTTACCATGATATTTTATATTACATATGTATTAAGTTTTAATGTCAGTTTTACAATCTCTTGAAAAGCAGAAAACTGCTACTGTCTGTACTATTGTGCAGATCTCTCTATGCACAAGAAGTACATAAAAATACAGAGTCTACATCAGTTTTACAGCAAGCATTTATTTTAACTGCGTTCACTGAAAAGTAAATTAAATGAAATTTTGCAAATGCTCAGCAGTATCATAATGCAGTGTAAATCTATTTTTTTATAAATTAACACTACATATTCAAATACACATTCATAACTTGAAGTTTACCTGTACCTTTATGTTAAGAGTTTTAAGATTGTATGTTTTAAAATATACCAAAAAGATTAGCAAAGCAATCTTTTAATTTCTGAAACTTGTTCTTAGAAATGTAGTGATATCCTTGCAATTTTTATTTAAAGATACTATTGTAGATGACCTCTTTACAAGTACCTTTCAATATTACAAAATTAAATTTTATAGTATTACTGTATTAAAAAAATATTTCCTTACCTTAATGAATTTATTTACTAGAAGAGTCAAGCTTGAGACGAACAGTACATGGAGGGTAAGTTTCCCAAGCCTATTAAGCAAGTTACCCTTCTTTAAGTTTTTCTAGACAGAAGAAAATATGAATATTTCAATATTTAAAATATTTAGGATTTGTATGTATTTGGAACAAAACCAACAACTATTTGAAACCATTTATTTGTTAGGCCTTTTATCAGGATATGTATTAGGCTCATGTAAGTAAAAATTCAGACATAACCAAGTATCCAGAATAATGATATATTTCTTCCCTGAAACTTTTTTATGACAGTATCATAAAAAAACTCTCCAGCATATTCTTTTGGCACAGTTATTTAACTAGGCAAATAGCCTTCATTTAAAGGTGGCACCAAAAGGAGTATTTACACAATTACTGGCACCCAGAGAAACTGGCTGTGATCCAGGATTCCTCTAACTTCAGTAGCATGATGTGTCTCTTCAAGTGTCTATTCATTAGACTCTCCACCTAAATGTGGCAAAAATGTATTCTGACTAAAACTATCAGTTGATGTGATTTTGACCAATTTTCCAGGTCAAAGCTTCAGATCCAAGAACTGTACTTCTCATGCTCACAGGCAACTTGGATTAGGTGCAGATATTGTCTAACTATAAAACCAAACCAAACCAAAAAAAAAAACCACCTGCTTTTAAAAAGTCACAATAGTGAGAGAGAGCAGTTAAGGCTCTACAGGTTCATATATCCTGGTTAGAGGCAGTCAACAATGCTAGTAATAGGAAAAACAGAAATGTAAATAGAGGAAAAATTCCTAATCTTTGAAAGAAACAATAGATTTCAGTAAACTGAATTTAACATATACCTACATCTCATAAAATATTTTTGTAGAGGCAGATCTGTAAATCTAAGACAAACACTTGTGCTGAAACAAATGTAAAGTCCATTTATGCAATCTTTTTGCAGAATCCAAACTAAAGCTTGCACAATCATATGTTAATAGCAATCACAGAATTATGGTGTTTGGTGTGCTCAGTTACACCGTAGTTGGTGTAATTGAATTCATTATTTGTTCATGCAATATTTTTGTTCCTCTACTCGAAAGTAATTCCTATAATTAGTAATTTAAGATTATAATGCATACAAATTATTCATTTATAATATATAATGTGTAATACATATATAGTATGTAGTGTGATATATACTTCAAACATATTTCAGTACATACCTGGATTGTTCTTGCTATCAAGATAGAAGCATTAAAGCTTATAAGTAATGATCCAAGAATCATAGAATTAAAAAACTGTAGGACACAGACTAGCAGTAATCCAGAAATTTGGATGATATAGAGCCTTGTAACCTGTAAAAATAATGATACTTTTATGCCTACAAAATTTTAGTCAGCTGCTTTTCTTAGAATATGTTTTATAATTTATTTCAACATCAATTACTTTTACAAAGAATATATTGTCTTACACTATATCATCACGCCTAGATCCATTACTATACTCCTCCTATATTTATATCTTGAAGTAGATTTAGTATTTTATACCTTTCCTACAAAAACCTGATGCTGTAATAAATTAGACAAGTTTAACACTTGCAGAGTGAGGAAAATATTAATTAGTTCGGATTTGGGAGATGTTATCTGTTTTCTTTAGTCATAAAACTGTATCTGTAGCCTCTCTAATGTCTTTCCAACCAAAGACATACAGCACAGTGCAGTATAGCAATTAAACATTATCTAATTTCTGTATAACTTCATTTATGTCTTTTCAAACTACATAGAACTATTATGACAATTTACTTGAATGCTTATGCTAAAAAAGTCAGCTGATTTTCTGATACAGTTGAACCAAAACACAAATTTTACCATTACATAAAGTGAAGTTTAGTCTTGTACTACTGCAGTGGTCGAAGTCAGTACCAAACGGACCATCAAAGTCCAATAGTGTTAAGTAGCACTTTTGGAAAATTAACATATTTTAATAAGTGCATTAAGTCCATTATAGTATAACTGGAGGGGATTGGACTAGATGATCCTTCAAGGTCCCTTCTAATTGCTAACATTCTGTGATTGCCAAACTTTAAGGTAGCTAATTAGTCACATTAATTGCTAACTTCAGCTTACATTTGAACACATATTGAAAATTTTAGATTTCATCTTAGTAGAATTTCACACTGACATTGAGTTCAATGTTTTCATCTTCTATAGCATGCTTCCATTTCTGAAGATTGACAGTACATGATCCCTTAATTTCCTAGTGACATTTGTTTTACTTTTTAGCTCATTCTGTTTAGCAACATAGTGATAATCTTGTTATTTTGTGGTGAATTTCAATGCATGAAATCTAATTGCTTCTTTTGAGCCCTCCAGCCTATTTTCCTCTTTTGTGGTACAGTGCCTACAACCTAACTTTCAAAAAAGGATGCAGAATTGTTGAGGCAAAGTTCATAGCCTGTTATGACTTCAGCTTAGGCAAAGATTTCTTGTGCCTTTTTTTTTTTTTTTCCTGGTCACTTCCAGAAGACATGCTCAAGCTGTGGTATTAGATAACTGTTGAGATGGTGTTTAAAAGCATTCCCTTAGTAATGTCAAAATATAGTTATGTCTAAACAAAACTAGACTAAAATTAACAGGAGTGAATTACATGAAGTGAAATAAAATCAGCTAAAAAAAATGTGTAATTTGATTATTCACTTTTCCCACTTAAAATACATGCACTATGATTATTCAAAAGCTGAAAGGCATACATGCAATGCTTCCATAGCTTGATGATGGAAAAGAGAAAAGTTTGGTTCTTACCTTTGCTGTGGGAAGCATGTCAAAGCAGTCCAGTATGAATAACGCCAATGCTTGTATCAGCATCATAAACTGATTAAATTGCCAAGTCAAGCTAAAGAGGAAGGTTGCTATGAATATAGCCAGAAGTGTCAGTCTCTGGGAGGGTGGAAAAAAGTTTTATTAAACTTTATTTTCCTTCATCAGAATGAAAAAAAAATCAGGGATTTGATTTATTTTAAATCCATTTTAAAATGTTAATACATGCTCTCTGCAGTAACTGCTTGTAAGATAATATTTTTAGACCTTCAAGCTCTTGCATTTACACCTGTATTTTATCACTGTAATATGTTCTGGTTTCAGCTGGGATAGAGTTAATTTGCTTCACAGTAGCTGCAAGAAAATGATGAGTTTTTAGATATGTTCAGCCCATAGATTGACATGCAGTGTGTTTTACTATGCTATAAATAGTAGTTGACTTGAACAAATTGAGGAGTAATGACTGTCAGAGTTTATCATCAATTCACTTTTATTTCTGCAGTTTGCACAACCTCCTATTTTTGTAATACAAATGAAAGCAAAGGAAACAAGCTTTTTTCCTGTCCCCTGTGCTGCTGTTTTGTATTCTATAGAGCTTAACTTTAAAGTTAAAAGCTTCACCATATTTTTTTCAATGCCGAGCATATATGTTTGTATTGCAACTAAACCTAAAGGATATTTTAATCTTTGTAAGCAATTTTTGTGTGTGTGTATACACATATATATCTTCAGTGCTATAAATGCTTTTTAAGTATTTTCTCCTAAGTTTTAGAGACAGTTTTCTGATAATAGTTTTGCTGTGTCATACTTGTAATAAATACTTACTTCTTGAGCTGGCTGCAAATGCGTTCTGAGTAGGTATGTGATGGCTGCAATCTGAACCGCAAAGAATGGTAGTGCCCAGTTTTCTCTTAAGGGAATGGTGAATTCTACTCTTGTAGTATCTATTCTATACAAAACAAACATTTTCATAAATTTAAAACAAACAGAACACTAACTTGAGTGACAGAGAGGCTGCAATGACAGGCATGTTTTGTGGTGTTTTAGAAATGGAGAATCTATCCTTAACATGCCTGGTTCTAAAAAAAAATATCATTATGAAGGTCCTGCAAATCTGCAAGTTGTTTCTGTACCTCAGCTGCTGTGCTTTAACTTTACTTACTGTGAGAAAAAAATATAGTATGGATTAAATCTTACTTCTGAAACACAGTTTGAGTAATTCAAAAATGAAATAATCAACCCCCCAAAAAAAAGCCCAGCATGTGGTATTTAAGTTACAGGTAATTTTACTTTGTCTTTTGGTTTCTGTAAAGCACATATCAAAATATGAAGACATCACAGTTCACTGTGATCCCAATGCATTGGATTTGAATACCACTAGACTGGTCAGAAACAATATTTTTGAATATTCTAACATAAAAGGTATATTACAGGAATTAGTACAAGCTCCCCAATAGGCAGTCATTACAAAACATCAATTAAAAGTTAAAAACACCACCAACACAGAACAGCCTATGTCACTAGTCTTAGCTTCATTCCAGCAGCTTAGTGCTGATATAAAGCCAGTTCCTCCATGTTTCTCTCTGAATGGAGATATCAATTCATAAAAAGATGATCTTAGGTTGCTTAAAGAATCCCTGGTGGGTGGATAGTAAGGCGAGACCTAAAGGGCATGTTAGCAGTTGTCTTTAACATCTAAGGGACCCTAGACAGGATATATCATCAGATCCAGGCATATCTAAGATTTGTAGCCCATTTCCAGAGACTAATTTACACAAAAATTTTTATTCTAATTTCTTGAAACTTCAGTCTGCATCTTCAACTCATTTTTGATTGTTTTCTAATTATTTTCTATTATTTTTTCCATTTTGTGTCTTATCTGGAGAGAGACCTTAAAGTTTATTTTTTCCTCAAACTAATCATACATTTGAAGGTTTAATGCCCTACCTTTGACATGAGGTAAAAATTTTTGGAAGACTGAATGCTGGATCTCACTTACCTGTTTGTAATATACCAGCAAGCTGCCAATAACCCTGAAAGCCATGTTCCACTAAGAAGCCAGCTTGTTACATACAGAGCAATGACATACACTGCCTGAAGTCCAAACAAAGTGTAGATATAAAAATAAACAGGCTCTAGATATTGCTGTAAAACACAAGAACACTGATGTTGACATAAAACACTTGGGAAGAGTATTATACTTAATATAAATTAGGTTTTGATAAATTAAAAAGGTATCAGAAATATTTCTAATTAGAAAATAACTGAAAAGGGGAGCTATGATTCAGTGGGCAATCTTCATAATGCACTTACAGTCTAAAGCCATAAATAAATGCCTACCTGAATTGGAAGAATCCTATACAGAATGCTGAGAAACACCTCCTGGTAAACATTCATTCTTTCAAGTATGTTAATTGTCCTCACAGATTCAGTTTTATTGTCATATACTAAACCATGTAAACCTTAACGATAAAGAGAAATTGAAATAGGAGATGGTCATTTTTCTCCCTCCATCTTCATTTGAACAGTGAATAACTTTTTCAAAGTATTTAGGATCTTTCACCAAAAACTGCATATATTGAGCCAAGGATTCAGATCACATTACCTCTAAATTACCTCTATGACCTTCTGAGGTCTTCAGCTTCCCTGCTGAGAATGTGACTTGGAGTGCTAATTCAAGTGCTAATTCAAGTACTATGTATTTAGTAATGTATAAAACATTTATTTTTACACTTACGTTCCTAGTATAGAGTTTGTGGTATGTACTGCATCTTGAGAACTATTCTTGTCACTACTTTGAACACAGGTGATGTTAATATTGACAAATGTAGTATAAGCAAAATTGCTAGGGAGCAACATTTAAGTGTCTAGAAAACACGATACTATCACAGAAAACCCTGTCATTGTATATGGTTTGCTTTTGAAAACTGCCATTGTGTCACTTACTGTATAGGCATACAACAAGAAATTGTCCCTTCCCACAAATAGCTCATAATTTAAGTTGAACAAGAAGAGAAGAGTAAAAATGAGCAATATACTGAATAAACCAGCAAGGCTGAAATCTGAACAAATATGAAAGTTGTCTCTCAAAGAAATTGCCTTCCTCTGAAGGTGAAGGTGTGGCACAGAAACCAATGTATCTCTGTGAATCTGATTACCTCCTTAACTTAGTAGCTCCCTGGTGGATAAACAGAACAAATCTGTCTCCAGTACAACTGTTACACCATCTTTCACAGTTATGGTATTCCTTGTCCTCAACTATATTTGAAAAAATGTTAAAAACAGTCAGCTGGCAACACAAAGTAAAACTTACTTTACAGTTTACAATACCTTGCTGTATGGAAGCAGCCTGAATCATCTGTTTGTAGTATGAGTAATAAAGTCCACATTCTGTTCTGAATGAAATTTCTCTTTCAACTTCCTGCAAGTTAAAGTTCAATAATAAATTCACTTTCTATTTGCTTTTTGCAATCAAATGAAACTGCCATGTTTTTCCATCAAGTCAACCCAATGGATACGGTAATTAGTGAATTTTGGTACCAATTATATTAAACTTGCCTACGTAAGTAAACTTCTAATATTCTGATCTAATTAATTTCATTGGATACTCATCCAAATAACAATTACTAAAGAGTCAATTTTACAACGGAAAATATATTTCAAATTTCAGTATAAATAAAAACATGAAATTCTAATTCTGTCTACACTGGGGGAACTGGCCTATTCAGTAGTTTGAGTCTTTGGATTTATGTATTCTGTGCAACTTAGTTTAAATAAAATACACGAACAATTTAGGGTGAGAGGCAAAGGGCTGAGGCATTGATGCTTCTGTTAACTATAGAAATGTGCATGCCTTTGGTGGTTCTGATATGCAGTTCTGAAACATTTTAGATCTTTTACTATTTTTGTATTATTCAATGTTTAGATAGGTGTAGTGGCCAAGGGGTGGACTTTAAAACTGCATATGCATACTCCACGCATTTAACCTTTTCTTCCAGATGCGGTTACACTGTAGTGCTCCATGGCTTTGCCACCTTAAGGCTTGATTAAATCAGTGTGCCATACTTGGGACTACACCATAATCCCAACTCTGAGATTTCAGCTGGCAGGGTAATCTGCTGCCCATTTCCTAAAAGTTGCTTCTTGCAGGAAGCCAGCTAATCATTACTCTCACACTTAAAATATAGGTTAAAGAAAAAATGATTATTTACTTGTTTTTAGGCACAGGTAGAGTTATTTTTTAATCCAAGAATGTTTATCTAAATTATGTGCATTTCAAATTCTACCTTTTTCTTAGCTGATGCTAGACGTCTAGTGAAGCGTGAAAGCTCTCCAGATAAAACTGCTCTCAGACAGGATCTTGGCTTAGGAATTTGTTTCCTCCTATTAAGTTATTAGTTATGAAGATCTAATGAAACTTTAAAAAAAATCAGCCTTGGATGACCACATTTAACCAAGATAAGACTGCATGAACAGCCAGTTTGATGAGAAATAATAGGCATCTTATACAAAATTATTTTCTTAATAGTGATCTTTGATAGTAGTGATCTTTCAGTTTTGATAAATACATTCCTTCAATTCTGTTAAGCAGTCAATTAGAAAAGGTTAATATCCCGATTTGAAATACAATGATGTCCCCATATGCAGTGTAAGGAAGTCATACATTAAGAAATTTTGGTGAGATTTCTAAAGATAACGTTACTAATTTTTTTGTTTTGTTTTGTTTTACAAAATTACTGAAATAACAGAATGATACTGATTCTGATATTTTTATGAATGCCATTCTGGTTAAAGCAACCTTGCACAGAATTCCAAGACCTTCACCTCTCTTAAATAGTCTCATCTCTTCTGCTGGCACGGAACCAAAAAATTTTAGAGCTCACATCAAGCTAGACAAAAATCATGCTCCTCCTTTCTCTACTGCTCAGTACACCATATCTTAAATCAAAACACATGTTTTATTGAAGTATTGACAGAATAAATCAATATTAGCTCTGGTCTGAGAAAAATCAACACATAAAAATGCATCTGATTCAAAATAAGTCCACAATTAAACTCTCCAGCTGCTCTGCAGCATACAAATAATTATAATACCAGCAGAAGAAACTGATATTGGCACTAAATACTAAAAGCTACATACTTAGCAAAATGAGAATGCTGGATTTTGAATGAGCTCTATTTTCAAATTCATCACTACTAAAGTCTTCTAATACCAAAATACCAAAAAGCAGCTAATTTGAAGTGTTAAAAAAAAAAAAAAAAAAAAAAAGGAAGAAGAAGAAATGTTAACATTTGGAATTTATTAAGGGGGAGAGCATAGTCACAGAGGGGGATCTAATTAGCAAAAATGCATTCAAACGTGATTATATTGTAATCCTGGCACCAGCTGTATTCAACCAAATGCTATACTTTATGAGACAAACACTAGTGAGTTTTACATGTGTTTCACGCTAAGACAACATCTGTTTTATTCACTTGCAAGACTTTTCCAGTTCGACAGCAATTTATACTTTTCCTAGTATTCCATGTCAATAAAAACATATGGACTTATGGGTAAGCATTATAAAAGCAGGTTTGCCTTACTGTGTATTCAATTTGTACGTGTTCAACAAAGAAGTTATCACTGTTATAAAAAAAATCCTCCAAGATATAGTATGGCATATGATTTCAATTTATGCAATTGTAGTCTAACAGTATTAACCATTCAAAACAAAATACAAAGGACTCTTCCTCTCTAGGGCAGTACAAAATCCTGGAAGTCAAATTTCCTCAAGCTCCCTAACCGAGTCATCTCAGATACTGAGCAATCAGCCAAAGTCTGAGTTGAGCTTTTCTACAAATGAAGAACACAAGCAAAGCTCTTATTTGTTTTACCTTTTAACAAAGCTAAAGCACAATTTGTATTACTGAAAATATTCTTCAGCTGTTTAATTTAAGATCAGAAAGATTTGAAAATCAACTCAACCATACAAGTGGCAACTCAATACAGATGGCTGTTGTCATCATTTCTAGTTGCAAATCATGCCTTCAGCAAACGTATTTAATCCACATACATGGTCTGTTGCCTGGTTAACCTTATGCCCTTCTGATAGGATGGCATGGCTCCTACTCAAAAGACTTTTGATCTGGGGGCACCCAACAGCCCCTCAAAGTGTACTTCTTTGGAAAGATACCACTAAAGTTTTGGACTGCCCTCCCCCTGTTTATGGCTTATATATTCACTTTGGGAAGTTCTAATTAGCTGGCTATCAGTTTATCCATTTTTTTCTCATCTTTATTTTATATTTAGGATGTAAAGAGGTAAAATAGAGGTACTCAAAGAAAGAACCTCAGGCTTTTTATGTTGTATGTCTGAAAAATCTGAAGCTTGATATTTTTATTCCTGGTTTCTTGCAAGCAGCAACTTTATCAAAGGAAAATTGAACAGCAGTCATCTAAATGCTTACTCAGAGGGGATGAAGAACAGATGAAAGCTCTGAATGTTTAACTGTTTCTGTTAGTGTGTATTTGTTGTGTGGCCTTGGCTCATTCCTGTTTGAGGCTTCTTCTGAGTTTGCATTTGAACAAGCAATACAACAGCTGACAGGAAAGGTGATGAAATTCCCCCTTTTTTATTTCTGTAGAACAGCATGTTTCCAAAATGATACTACTCTTGAGAAACAATCAATAAACTATCAGAATTACTGAAATACTGGAAATAGACTTGCCAGAAAATTGAGAACGGATTTTTGGCTAAGAAACCTCTTTCGGCTCCTACCATCACAAAGAGAAATGTTTATTGTTTTGATGCATATGAGAGGAGATTCAAGCTTTTTTTCTTCAAATAGCTTGACCAAGATAAGTGATTGTAACCTTCTCTGATCCCTGCTAGAAGTGCATGAAAACACTGGTTCTGATTATGTGACATGGTATTTTGCATTGTAATTTTTTTCTGCAGTTTTTTTCGGGAGGTCTTGGGATATATATATACATATATTTAAAGGCAAATACCAGTCATGCACCATTTTCATAGCCTAAACCACTCTTCAAAATCTGTTTTTTCAGTTTTTCTGATAAGGAAACAATATTATATGCTTCTCCAATGACCATGGCAAATTTATAATAGCAGGCATATTTATTGGCAACTAGGAATAAGACTCACACGTACTGAACCAGCTGAAATCACTACACTGTTGAAAGCTATGTTTAAAGTAGTACAAAACAGTGTAACACACACAGACCACAGTTCCTGGTAGTCGGGTGAACCATTGCTGAAAAACACCCAAAACTGAAACAGCTTTTTGTTGACTGTAACTGAAATTACAGAAAGGCAATCACTGCAAGTGCACACACAAGTCGTGACTTCAATTACATTGAAGTTACAATTCCTGACTTCACACAATGAATGCTTTTTACTTCCAATCTTTAAGGCTGAATACAATTGGTAAAATGCATAATTCTATAACTAAGCAATTGTGATGTTCATGTATCAATGTTGTCTTAATTCAGAAAAAAAATCCACCTTTCTACCTAAACAGTATATGTAAAAGCTTCTGTCTAGTTTAGTCCAAAAGTCCAAATTTTTAGTCCAAAATCTTTCAAAATTCTTGTATTTGCTTAAGATAGGAAAATATTTATGCTTTGGCTAAATTATAAAATGTTAGAGGAAAAAAAATATTTCATTTATTTTCCAAAAAAATTGTAAGGATCACATACAGCTTAGATTCCTTAACTTGCTAGTCTGACTTCTCACCATAAAATAGGTATACTGGCAAGTTAAATGTGTATAAAATATGGATACTGAGATGTGCATACTGGCATGAAAATTAGTCCTGCCTATATTTAAGTTAACATTAAAACCTTAGAAAGCTTTATGTTAACCAAAGTGAAAGCATGGTCAAACTCTGGCCTGGCAGACAACTATAGACTTGAATAATTCTCAACATTCTTTGTATTTGCAAATAAACTGCAGGGGTTGCTACCTGTTTGTTTTCAACCTGTAATATATCATTTAAGAACAAGTCTTTTGCAGTACTTTTGAATCCTTCTTGGAAAGTAAGCATTTACAAAACTAAATTGCATTTGTCTGATCAATCAAAGTATAGTGATAGTCTTCTACATGGGAAGATATCCGTAGAACCAATTAAAGTTGAGAATGTGCACATACAAAACATAAATAGACTATTTTCACTGAATAATACATACATATTCATACAAACATAAAAAAATACTGCTTTTCACTGCTCCAAAAAGCAGTATGTATAAAGTCTGTCTGATTTTGGCTCTGTGTTAAAACTGGTTATTTTATCTCTAATAATATATGAAATCCCATTAAAGCTTTTCCTGTTGCTGTCAACTTAAAATTAGCCCTGGGGGCACCCAGATTCTCTGGTGGAGTTAACATCTTTGACCTTGTATTATACATTCTTCAGTAAGAGTATCCATATGTTTTTCTCAGTTAACCTGCTGACAGATGATTTTAATACTTTTTAGAATATTTCCATCAAATTAGCTGAAATTGTTCAACATACTCCAATGTTACTAGTTATCATATCAATTCCTTAGGATGGAATGAGAGCTACAGAGACAACAGACTAAAAAAAATATCTATATGGTTAGGGTGTTTTCCAGTTTTGAAATTTAATGGCATTCTGTACTTAATTATCAAATAAAATGGTCATTTCATCCACTGGGGGGGCAACTTAATTGCAACTACAGACTTGCTTCTCTTAGTGTGCTGTGACCCTCTGTGTCAGTTCAATAGAAGAAAAATAATGTTCAGACATGGACTTGTAGCCATTTATATTTGTACTTCAAAATACCTGTGGAATTCAACAATACTTGCTTTTGGAAGGAAAAGGCAAATCTGAGGTGCACCTTATATGTATATAATATACAATCTATCTCTATATCCAGAGAAAGATGACAGCAGGAACAAAACACTTTATGTATAATACAGCAGTAATTGCTTCGATAAGTACCAACTATTTTTATTTTCAATATGTAAATGTGTCTTGGACAGGAAAAGTGCCTATTATAGAAAAGAATCATATTACAATACAAGTGTTCCAGTTAAACATAGGTATTCTTTGTATAACATAAAACATGGAGACCTAATAGAGCCTATCAATTTAGGCATTTTCAAAGAAAAATGACTCACCTGTTTCTTTTCTCTGGTTAAATTTAGATGTGCAGACAGCTGTATTATTTTCCCATGCAATGATTCTGGGGAGAAAACTAGTCAGTTCTGGATCTCGGGAATAAAAATTCCCCTTCAGTGTTTTACATTGGTAATTGTCTGAAATGTATTTTGAGGTTTGCGCATTTAGGATAGTCTTATATAAGATTAGTATTGAATAGTAAGAGACTGTGCCCAAATTGTATAACAGGATCACAGTTTAAATATGATTAAAGAACTGTGTGCCAGGATCTTATGTACTGTTTTTAACTGTTGTTTTGTTTTTTTGGTGGTGGTGGTTTTGGATTGCTTTTGCTACAAGAGATGTTTATAAAGCAACATATAGCAGAACCATTGCTGTCCCTCAGGCAGCAGAATAATGGCACAGCTGTGTAACAATGCATTTAGAGGAAAAACTGGTGAAAAGTATTTATTTGTGGGGAGGGAAGCACAACTTCTGATTTTACATAACAAATTAAAAAAGAAATATTCTATGATTTTGAGCAAGTTACAAGACAAATAGATAAATGAAACTTCAACATTCTTATTAAAGCTCTACAAAAGCACTGATTAATGAAACTATGAAAATGACTGTTACCTTAATATTGGAAAACCACAGGTCATTTTCATGCAGTGTAGCAACATAAACAGAAGTAAGAAGTCCAAGACCAATGGCAACAATTCCACCAAGAGTTAGTGAAAGTATGTTCCACAGCTTTCCACCTGTATGATCTTGGAAGAGAAATATTAGACTGTAACTGTGAAGAACGTAATTCAATTTCAATGAATTTTGGAAACTTGTTGATACACTGCCTGTGCTAGTACAGCTCACATTCTAGCAGCAGGACACAGGGTTTTGAGTGCTCTTTATGAAGTTGTGTTTTTTGTTTGCTCATAGCAACTCAAGTACGTGCAAAGTGAAATAAGGTGTGCCTTACTTGGAAAATATAGTTTAAGAACACCACAACGCTATATAAATCTAGATAAATATAATATCTAATTTATGAATCTAAATTGGAATATCCTCAAGGGCATCTTTTCTAAATTAAGGCTATAGAGGATGACTGTTAAATCACAGAGATATTAGATCTTCAAAGTTCTTAATATCTCTGCCTGTTTTTTTTAAACTTAGCTAAACTTTGGCTGTCCTGCAGCCAAAAAGCAAGGGTTTGTAGTTCAAGTAATATTTCATATGCAGTCTGCTTATATTTAAGCACAATTGATTAGAGGTTTTCAAATCTTTTTATGTTACCAATGATTTCAACTGTGATTCCTTTAAAAACTGATGACAGCTGTAAGAAATCTGAAAATGCATCACTTTTAGTAAACAGAAAAAAATGTTTTCACTGATTTAAATTAGAATTTTAAAATGGAGGTGAGATTGCCATGCAGTAATCTGCATGCTCTCTGTTTCATCCAATTAATTTTGGTAATACTTATTCATGTATGAAAACTTATTTGGTACTTACCTATTTCTAACCTGCGTCTAAGACAGATATCAGAAGCTGAACACTAGTACAAAATCATAATGTCCTAATCATTACCTACCAGACAGAACTTTCCCATCAGACTTCACATTCTTCTCTTCTGAAGGCTGATCTTCAGCTGCTTCTGTGACTTTTCCACCCCTTCTCTGTCTTATGGTCATCATGATGACAGTCACTTTAATTCATTATTCTTCAGTCTGACTCCTAAATGGACCCATACAAGCAATGCATCTTCCTACCCAACATTCAATTAATACTGCATCAAATGTCTGAAAACAGAAACATATTTTATGCCATCAGAGACCTTAAATTACGTGTGTTGAAATGCATCTCACCAAGAACTTTTTTTTTAAAAAAAAGATTTTTTTTTACAACTCAGATTTGATATGAAAGTATAGGAAACATTACCCTAAATCTACTCGTTAAATTCAGAATTTTCCATACTCTTGACAAGGTTTTAGAATGGATCATAGTTTTGACTGCCCTCACTTTTTGGGTCCTTGACTCAAAATGCCTATCAGGCTTCACTTCTTTGAACAGTATGAAGTATCAGCCCTTCACAGAAAAAAATGTTCTTTTAGGCTATTTTAGTTGGGTACCTAGAATAGAGAACCATTTGTTTAAATCCCGGCTTTCAGGAAATCCCCCCAAAGTGGGCCATAAAATGCAGACACGTTGCCAAAGAACATGGGCTATAAAAGACTACAGTGACAGCATTAAAAAAATCTTTGATATTTTGTACGATCAAAGCCTCGTAAAATTTAAAAATGTTAAAAAACAAACAAACAACAACAACAACAAAAAACAACAGCTAGTCATTCTCTTGTTAATTCACAGTTCTCTCTGTTCTGTGAAAGTAGGTCAGAAGTAAAATTGCTTCACCCTGCCATTCTGCAACTAAAAATCAACAATATCCTGTCCTGAATGCAGGCGTTACCATTCCCGGAGTGCAGACAGGGGTACTTGTGTTACCAACGGTGTGAGTGAGTGATAACGGAGCTGCTCTAAGAAATATGCCTCAGCTGTCTGCTCTTTGTGGTTTTAAAGTTTTTGCAACTAATTAGCTTCAACTCTTTTATTTACCCCTGGGGGGGAAAACACACACACACACACCAAACAACATGCACGTGGAGGGAACTATGCAAGCATGTATCTGTTTGTAAGTAGCTTTTTTGTATAAACCCAATAATAACGTAATAGGGGGCAAGATGGTTATCGCAATCACGCTCTTTCGCACTGCTGGCTTTCTTTAAAACGCCCTGTGCCAGGGGGAACGCTTTTGCCAGGTATGCCCGAGGACGGCAGGAGCTGAGGGAAGGAATAGAACAGTCCCGCCTCCGCCCCCACAGTAGCCTGCGGAGGTGAGGAAAGACGCGGCAGGGCAGGGCCTGCGGTCGGGCCCGGGGCCCCGTTAGGCGAGGTCGGGGCTAGGCCGCTCGGTGGCTGCTACGGGCAGGCCAAGGGATGAAGCGGCCCTTGGGCCGCGCAAGGGAGGCAGGGGGGCCGGGCCTGGGACTGTGGCTCCCCACAGAACGGGTTGTGCGCTGCGGCCTGCGCGGCCTGGGGCTCGGCTCCTGCCCCGTTTTGGACCGTCACCCCTTCCCCACCGTCTCCCCCCCACCGCCGGCGGAGCCGCTACCTGCCGCCGTTGCGAGGGCCGAGGGTCGCTGCAAAGCGGCGGCGGCCGCCCCTAGATGCGGCTCCGGCTGCGCGGAACCGCCAAGGCCCCGCCGCGAGGTGGGGAAGGGGCGGGCGTGGGGGCGGCCGCGGTGCGGGCTGCTCGGCCCCGGCGGGCGGAGCGGAGCCGGGGGGGAGCGGGGCTGGGCGGCAAGGGGCGAGCCGAACGGGGGAACCCCTGGCGGGGAAGAGCCCCGCCGTGGGGCGCTCTTCGGCCTGCAGGCCCTAAGTGAGCCGCCGAGGGGGCAAGGCCGTCAGAACTCGGTTTTGGGACCCGTACAGCCCAAGTTGCTCGTCCTGGGCGCTGCCGGTAGCGACCGGCCGCAGGACTCCTCAGGGGGAAGGCGGAGGTTTGGGTGGTGCTGCCCTTGCGGACCTAACGCGGCCACGGATTTCTCGTGTAAAACACGGCAAATGGGTCAGGGGAAACCAGCGGGATCGCAGGGTGCTTAGGGAGGAAATAAACTTCGGCAGGATGCTTAGGGAGGAAATA
>NC_048903.1:9753332-9862164 GCF_011077185.1 Oxyura jamaicensis | reverse complement strand
GGGAGGAAATAAACTTCGGCAGGATGCTTAGGGAGGAAATAAACTTCTGCTGAGGCTCTTGCGTTGTATTAAGGCAAAGGGAGCACGGTATTTCAGCCCAGGGATTAGAATACCTGGATGCCATGTCATGCTACAGAGACTTTTTTTTTTTTCTCCAGGTTTTACATTAGAGGAAATGGGATAAAGCCGCACAACAGTGCCGTGTACTGTAGTGTAGCATTTAAACCCATTTGCAGTTTCAGGTTTTTTACTCTAATGTATTTGGCCCAGGACCATAACTAACAACAAAGTGAAAGAACATAATCTGTCTATGTCAGTGTAAGCCAGATAATACCAGGAATGGGCACTCTGGTGGTACTTTCTCTCCTTGGCCAGCAACAGTTACAACTGTTTTTTTTATCATTATTTTTATTTTTACTTTGGTTCCATTTTTGGACAAAGATGGGAAGCAAAGCTCCAGCAAGGCCAAGAAATGTAGCGTGTATTTAAAATTAGGTTTCAAGATTTACCTTACATGATGTCCATCACTTGAAAAAAGCTGTGTAAGGCTTCTACTCCATTTAAATTAGGGACAAAATTCCCACTAGCTTCACTGTGAATTTTGAAGACACAATTCTGTCCTTTAGCATTGTTCCACTGTAACTACATGCAGGCTTCCTTGTATTCAGAACTTGTTTTAATAGTCTCATATTTCACAGAATCACAGAATAGTCTAGGTTGGAAGAGACCTCCAAGATCACCGAGTCCAACCTCTGACCTAATGCTAACAAATCTTCCAGTAAACCATATCCCTAAGCTCTACATCTAAACGTCTTTTAAAGACCTCCAGGGATGGTGACTCAACCACTTCCCTGGGCAGCCTATTCCAGTGACTAACAACCCTTTCAGTAAAGAAGTTCTTCCTAATATCCATCCTAAACCTCCCCTGGTGCAACGTTAGCCCATTCCCCCTTGTCCTGTCTCCAGGAATGTGGGAAAATAGACCAACACCCACCTCACTACAGCCTCCTTTCAGGTACCTGTAGAGTGCAATAGTGTCACCCCTGAGCCTCCTTTTCTCCAGGCTAAACAGTCCCATCTCCCTCAGCCGCTCCTCATAAGACTTGTTCTCCAGATCCTTCACCAGCTTTGTAGCTCTTCTCTGGACTCGCTCAAGCACCTCCATGTCCTTCTTGTAGCGAGGGGCCCAAAACTGAACGCAGTACTCGAGGTGCGGCCTCACCAGAGCCAAGTATAGGGGGACAATCACTTCCCTGGACCTGCTGGCCACGCTGTTTCTTATGCAAGCCAGGATGCTGCTGGCCTTCTTGGCCACATGAGCACACTGCTGGCTCATATTCAGCCCACTGTCAACCAATACCCCCAGGTCCTTCTCTGCCAGTCAGCTTTCTAACCACACATCTCCCAGCCTGTAGCTCTGTTTGGGGTTGTTGTGCCCCAGGTGCAGGACCCGGCACTTGGCCTTGTTGAACTTCATACCGTTGGCCTCGGCCCATCTGTCCAGCCTATCCAGATCCTCCTGCAGAGCCTTCCTACTCTCGAGCAGATCGACACATGCACCTAACTTGGTGTCGTCTGCAAACTTGCTGAGGGTGCACTCGATCCCCTCGTCCAGATCATCGATGAAGATGTTAAAGAGGACTGGCCCCAGTACCGAGCCCTGGGGGACTCCACTAGTGACCGGCCTCCAACTGGATTTGACTCCATTCACCACAACTCTCTGGGCCCGGCCATCCAGCCAGCTCTTAACCCAACGAAGTGTACGCCAGTCCAAGCCATGAGCAGCCAGTTTCCTGAGGAGAATGCTGTGGGGAACGGTGTCAAATGCCTTACTGAAGTCAAGGTAGACCACATCCACAGCCTTTCCCTCATCCACTAAGCGTGTCACCTTGTCATAGAAGGAGATCAGGTTCGTCAAGCAGGACCTGCCCTTCATAAACCCATGCTGACTGGGCCTGATCGCCTGCTTGCCCTGCAACTGCCGCATGATGACACCCAAGACAATCTGCTCCATGAGCTTCCCTGGCACTGATGTTAAACTAAGAGGCCTACAGTTCCCCAGGTCTACCCTCCGGCCCTTCTTGTAGATGGGCGTCATGTTTGCTAGCCGCCATTTCATCACTACCATTACTTTTTCAAAACTTGCATTAACATTATTAACTAACATCTTGATACAAGAGTGTGAAATGGCAGTAAACTATTTTAAGTACTTCTTGATATAAACAGATTCCCATCTCTAAACACTGGTTTGTGTCTCTGTTTTCCGTATTCATAACCCTATTTCATACAGGTCAAATAAAAGTGACTAAAGTGTTTAACAAAAAAAAAGTTTATTACCAAAATACATTATCAAAGTCAATACATGACAAACTCCTGTAAAGCAAAATAAATTATTCTAGCATTGTACAGTATTTCAGAAGGTAGTTAAAAGTAGTACTACAGACTTTGCTTCATAGTTCCAAACAGTCATCTATCAGGAACACAATCCTAGAGAGAGCTTAAGGCATGCAGCTTAACGTGCTGGATAATTTTATAAAATGGAAGTCATCTTATTTAATAAGATACAGTATCAGAATTAACTGCAGTCTTTACATGTCAGTTTTCTAATTTTTTTTTTATACTTTGGCTATAAAAGCAGTGCCATAGTGTTACAATACCTTTTCTTAAAAAAATACATGTACCTATGTCCATGAATATCAAATGCAAATGTAAATTTCTATTAAATATATCTTAACAAATGTTACTTTCAGCACCAACTGTACATTTTAAAAAATGATTAAATAAGTGCTTCTGAAAGAAGAAAATACAATAACTCTGACTGAATCCCACTTTATTTTTCCAGGCCAAGCATAAATGAGAAAGATGAAATATGCACCTATTTATTGGTATTGTCTAGTATGAATGAAGTTTTCTCTTTAGTAGAAGTATAGGCTTCTAAAATCAAAGCTGCAAGTTACAGTTCATGTCATGGACCAAACTCTTAATTAAAACAAACAGCAAGTGAAATAGCTGATCAGCTCATAGTGCTGTGACAGAAGATCTGAAAATACATTAAAAGCTTAAAGAAAGGGGGAGACTGCAGAGTTGGTGACTTTGAAATGTGCTTGAAAAACCCTTGCATAACATACAGCCAAGCCAACCATACACTTTTTAAAGCAGATAACCTGAGAAATACTTTGCTTTCAGAAACTAATCCTATAATTACTTCACATGCAGAAGTTCTGATAAAGGCAGTGGGAATTTTGAGTGGGTAACTAATGGTAATCAGCATGGAGACAGTTAAAAATACCTCTGTGCATATGGGGAAGAATTATTTGTTAGCATTTGATAGGACTGATAACAGTTTTTAGAGGCAACTAACTTTATACTATTTTATAGTAACACATGGTCAAAGCAGAAAAAAGCAACGAGATGGCAAAGAGCAAATGTAAATAGATACATCCTGCTTAGGAATCCCATTACAGACAGTCTCTGCATTTTATTTAACGCTGCAAACATGTACACCAGAATTGTTAATTTTGATTGAAAGCTACTTGCTTTTTAAGTCTTGGTGCACTGCCATCTTCTTTTTAGCTTATAAATGCAAGTTTTTCACCTTTCTTTCTCTAGCAGAGCAATGTTAAAATAATTATCCCTTTATGCAAATATAAGGACATGGCAAAATACTGTTTCTGTGAATGTTGGCTGGTAGTTTAACATTACTGTGGATCTCTTCATACCTTTAATTTTTTCAACATAGGATCTCTGAATGAAGAAGATCAGATATACTGCAAATAGTTTACTACTTTCACATGAATTCCATACTGAATTCTGTATCAATAGATAAAATATTGGTGTCTATAAGACAGTATGAATATCCCTTTAGAAGTTTACTATCTCTAATTGATTTTGAGATGTGAATAAATCTTGTTTATCAAATGAAAAATCTATCTTTAGAAATATTAAAAATAACTTTTAACTGAAAATACTACAAGTCTGTATTTAAAATATCTCAAATATGACACAAAAATGCTTTGACATTATATCAATTTTTAAAGTAAAATGCGTACTTTCTGATACCAATTTTATATATTAAAAAAACCTGCAGGTATTTAACTGAAAGAAAAGGAAACCACTTAACAACAAAAAATGTTGAATGTACGTGGAATCTTAGTGCCTTTTACACTGGCATTTAGATTTTGTGCTGCTTCATAAAGTAGTAACCAGACCTGTTTGCTTCTTTTCCTGTTTGCCACTTAGTCAGCAATGCACAACAGACTGTATGCTACACATACCACCTTCTTAGACTTACTGTTCTATCTCATTTCTGCTAGCGGAAATATATAAATACGAAATAAATGTAAAACACTATTTTTCTATGAATAAGTCATTTTTTAAGTAATGAGCTTCTAAAAAAATCAGGTAACGGCCACACTAGAAAGCTTAAATCAGGTTACAAAAGGGCTTATTTGGAAGTGCTACTGCTTCTCTTGATTGAAGTGTATATTTCAAACAATTTAAGTAGCCAACTTTATGAATGACCTCAACAAAATTGCCAGGTAATTAGCCTGTATAAAAATATTTCCAACTGAGATGTAGATGAATGTTGTGTTCTGCAAACTGCTGTAACACACACAAAAAGAAAGCACTGTAGTTTTACAGTGTTTTACAAGGGAGAAATTTCTATCTGTTTTTTAGAAAAAGTAATCCCTAATTCCCCTTATGAGCCTGTATTATATAAACAAGTAAAATTTATTCTATAAGTGACTGTTTTTGATGATTTTGCTTAAAATATGGTTTCCATATTTTATTTTTCGAAATATAACTTTCTATAGGAACATTACTATGATTACTTTATCCTTCCGTGAATTATATCTACAGTTACAACCCTGCCACACAAATGGGAAATTTATACAGCCGGTGCAATTTTCAAGGAACTCCAGAACATGTAGGCATTTCTCAAAATCCCCTTCCTTCCTCATCTGCATCCTTATGAATCTATACAGATTTAAAAATATCTATATAGATTATATAGAATCTATATAGATTTAAAAATATATTTGGCAATTACTGTTAGTACCTTGTTCTCATTAAAAAACAGTGCTCCTATATACTGCAATCACCACAAGTTAACAGTGACATATGAGATGATTTGTTTTGGAAGTTTAGTTTAACTTTTTTATTATTATTTATTTCTTTTTCTTAAATAGTTCTGCTGAATGTGTTAAAGCCTTTAAGAAACAGCAGGCCATTATTATGAAGAATCTTTTACACACTATCAATTAAAAGATACCAGCTTTTAGTTAGGATCCAATCAGAGAAACAGTTATTAACAAAATGCTTCCAGTTTACTCAGCTCCTGGTGCTCTAAATCAACAGATAGGATATCACTCTTTTTTGTAAAACAACCTGGAGTTTGTAAGGTCTTAAATAGATTGGGAATACACATACACGTGCATGCAAGCACACACGTGCCCTTATCTCCCCTCTCTCTACCTTCCAGAATCCAGGCTGAGTTTGATGAAATCATGTTGTAAAATTTGTATTTGGTAAGTTGCCATCTTCAAGAAAGAGGGTAAAAACATTCTTGCATAACTATTTGGAAAGCAGTAAAGCTTTCAGTTGATACAAAGCTTTCATGCCTTTAGGTTTTAATATACTGTACTTTATGTATTTATATAATGCTTTATTACTGACTAGTACCTGACAGTAGAAGGAAAGAAAAAAACAACAATCCCACATTCTTGGCACCATACAGAGAAATAACAGGTTAAAATGGATCATTCTATTCCCTACACCTGATATTTATCTCTAAAATGATTTATCAGTCCCTAGTTATTGAAAATCCCTTCTTATTCAAAGTCCCTTCTTATTGAAACAAGGACTTAGAATGGGAAATCAGCAAGTTTTGCTTGCAATTCTTCTCTTTACCAAGTTTCTCAGGCAAAATTAGTAAAGATAGAAAATATTCACTCTAGGAAACCCCCTCATCAACTTAATGCTTCACCTAGTTTGTGCTCTGATTTGTGCTGTTGTCCTTATTTAGGATGATGTTTATGATTTCACCCTCATGTTCTTTCATATGATCCAGGAGATTTTCTTTGTTGGTAGACTCAAAACCACAAATGCAGCAGCAGAAGAGAAGAACACAATATTCTGTGCCAAGATGGGGTAGAGTGGAGTTCTTTTCTAAACCACATGAGGTATTCATCAAGTTAGGTTTTTCATTTTCATCAGAACCTGAAATTTCATTATTAGTCTGGTTGATAGACTCTGTAAAAGACACCAGGTTGTCTGAACTTCCTAGTATAGGTACTGTACTTTCATCTGTGCCTTCCAATAAGATTTTGTCAGGAAGCTGTCCTTGAAACCTGAAATAATAATAATAAAAGAAACAACTATCAAAACATACAGCTGTTGCTTTTTGACAGGAATTGTACTCTGGATCGGAGGTGGCTCCTTAGAAAATTCTAGATAATAGGACTTGAAAATAGGTAAGACATACCTGCTACTTTGCAAAATTGCATCATTAATAGCCTTGTTCACTTGTTCATAGTTATAGTTTTGGTCACTTGCATGTTTCCACATGTGGGACTTCAGGGACGGAGGATGGCTACATACATATCCACAGAGAGAACATCTAGAGAAAAGATGTGGGGAAGAGATGCATTTAAAAGTTAATTTTTACTATTGTACTAATTCACTGCTTCTTTCAAAAGGATGAGTAAGCAGCAAGATACAAGTCAATCCTCTTCTTTGTTGCCCTGTTCAATTTCATAACTAGGTCAAAAAAGTTTAACTGTTATTCCAAAATTTAGGACTATTTATACAGTCTGAGAACTTCAGACTTCTTACATAATTTAACTGAAATCTTATATGTTTTGCCTGATAAAACTGTTTAAATACTGCAAATATGCAGTAGTTCAGAAACATGGAGATGTCTGTGTGGTATCTGGCAGCCACGTGGGCAGTTCTCTTTGCCATTGTTCTGAACCAAGCAGGTGCTGTAAAATTAGAAATGCTGATTTTAACTGAACTAATAAAGCCTTTCTTGCTTCAAATATTAATTTATTTGAGGATCACAGAATCACTGAAGGTGGAGGGGACCTCTTGAGATTACCTAGTCCAACCCAGCTGTTCAAGCAGGATCAGCTAGAGCAGTTTCCCACACAGTGTGCAGTCAGGTTTTGAAAACAATTGCAGATTGAGACTCAGATAATTTTGTCCATAGAGTTTTCCAGCAGCCCAAGGTACTAGAAGGCTAAATCTTCTATCTCCCTATAAAACACTGACTTATACAGTGAAGAACAACATATATACTGACTTGTTCTTCAACTAAGTTTGAATTTTATACATAAAATTCTGGAAAAAAAAAAAAAACACAGCCTAAATAATCCTAATTATTAAACTATGCTTGATCTTTTCAAGAAAAATGGTTTGAAAAATGCTTTTTAAGTTTTAGAGGTAATTTTTATCCCATTAAATTTAATTTACACTCCTAGTATTTAGGAAGTAAGGCATTCATGTATGCAATCCCAATTACTTCTTTCTCTCTTTCTCCCAGTAGTCCAACCCCTTTTCTAAAAACAGTTGCAAATTCAGACTACTATGACACTCAGATAAACACAAAGCAGAATTCAGACCTGAACACAATGTTTCTTTCTCTGCTAGAATTTGATTGGATAGTTTAAAGCACTGAAAAATAAATTCCATTTACATAGACATATTGTATATTTACAGACACAAATAATATGACTGATCAAAACCCAATGGGCTTTTCTCGTACATGAACATACAACAGCATGAAGGAGATGAGTGATACTGTTTATCATCACTCTGGAGCGGAATAGTACTCAGGGTAAAGATGCGGTAGCTCACTGTTTTTTTGGACAAGGAAGCTGCTTTGCTTAGCTACTTAGGAAGTTTCTCAAACCACATGGAGAAGGCCAGGATCAAATTTTTCTACATACTGAAGGTGAACTGTTTCTAACAAATTATAGTTAGGAATGCATCTCAGTCTATCTCATTCATTTGTCAATGAGAATGAGATGATTTCTACCCAAGCAATGGGATCCCCTGGTAAGTTGTATTACGATACGTCTATTAAAATTACTACTATACTAGTTAAGTTTTTGTAAATTTATAAGAAAGACTTCTTCAGAAATAGGACCTGGAAACACAAGAAGGCCTGCATATAACAGTGTTTAAAAATTACAATGGTAGACTGCCTTCCTTATGTAGTGAGATAATTCTGTCCTGCTGGGGAACAACAGACATGGCCTTCTAGCTCACTTGTCTCAATTATGTGATTTGGAATATACTACTCTATTTTTTCCTCTTCCTTCTAATTTGCAGCATTGTAAAGAAATGTTTTCAAAAATAGACAAGGTCACCCTCAGATTGAGAATCTTAGTATTTCAAATAAGACTTTTTCAAAACAATGCCATCATTAAAAATAAAAGGCAGACCTTATCATTCATTTACAGATAAAATTAGGTCACAATGAGTTTTTGCAAAACACAAGAGTCAAAAAATAATCTTAATTCTGTTCTGTATGCACACGTATTCCACTAGTCTTTTATTATATGATGCTATATAATTTTTCTGCAATACTAGCACAGCTTGGTCAGTGGATTGGTACACAGTGAATGAAGCAACAGCTGAGTGACTTAACCCTTTTTAATGACAGTCTCTTTTTTTGAAGTACATTAATTTTCTCTCTATGTATGTAAACATATATGGACAGACTAAAAACTACAGTCATCAGTTAAACATAAGGACTATTCATACTCATTCTTAACTAGGGCAGTGTGATTCCAATCTGGATTCTAACTAATGTGTATATACTAAGGCTGTGCCTAGACTAGGACTAGGATATTAAACAAAGCCAGAGAACATTCCTGGGTGCTGGAATTTAACATGTGCATGGTTTTGGCACATACATTCTCCTAAACAATTCCAGCCATGAATTCCAGCCATGCTTTGGTAATTAATACTGTCCAGAAACCTCTTGCAATAGGCATTTTATATGCAACCACCCTATTTTGGAAAGAGAGAGCGGAATGCTGTACCAGAGGGATGCCATGGACCTATTTAATTAGCTAGCATAAATATCACCTGGGAACACCACATCAAATCTCTTTCCTTTTCTCTCTCCCTTTCAAAAAAAAAGAAAAGTCACTGGAACAAAGAGTGAATATAGAAGGGAAAATAATAGAATCTAAACTCTGCTTTATACCTTAACACAACAAAACCACTACTATCATAGCTTTTTGCTATATCAGAACTGTTACATACTTGTACTGTTCCATTAGCTGCACTGCCTGATGCTCCTGGGGGTGGCGCCTCATATGACATTTCAAGCTATTCATATTTGTGGTGGCGAAGTCACATACTCGACATCTAAAGAGACAACAACAAGTAAACTATTCTGACAATTAACTACTAACACTTCCAGAAATAAAATCTAAGAGAAAGCAAAGGTATCTGGAAAGACTACAATTAAAGGCTAACAATATTTACAGAAGTCCAAGTGATGACATCTAACTTTCAATTTTTGGACCATGAGAACCTTTTGCACTCCAAAGACTCCAACTTTGAGCTAGAATCACTATAAATACTGACCGCGGTCCATCCTTACATCTACCTTGTGCACCTCTACTGAAGCTGGTGTGCCTCATGATCTATAAGGGATGCTCTTAAAGTAGCTGTGATGTAGACTGCTTGGCTATGTTACACAAAGGCAGAATATGGCCATAAAATCTATAGGGGAGACAGTGTATTTAGGAGTGAGTCCTGGTATCATTGTCTAAAAAAAATTATAGATTAGATCCAGATTGAGATCCCTGGATTTGGACCCCAGAATATTACACAAAATACCAAGACATGCATAAGTATCAGTATACTACCACATAACATATTAAAACAGATCTAATGGAATCCATCAAGATCAGCTAAACCTTTGCATATTTATCAGGATTTTAATCGTCTCTTTTTTGAAAAGGTAAAATGTCCAACATTTACGAAGTCTGGTCTATAGAGTGAAAAAGGTTGAAACTGCACGGTATTTAACTAGAGGTTACTAACTTTATTTTTGAAAGGATTTAATTATGCATTATTAAACTCCAGAAGGTATCAAATCAATACAAATAAATCATTAGAGGCTATACAGTTTAATTTCCAACATTTTTTGTTAAATAATAAAATATCTTTATGAGTGTGAAAATCACTACAATGTACTTAGGTTGCTATCTGATCAAGCAGAAAGGCTTGAGGAATACATCTTTCAAAAGAACAGAATACCATAAATACTGGATCTTTACAGTTTTTAAGCTGTGTCTTGAGTATCCTAACAGGTCTGCAGATGTGTCTAAAGGACTCATGCATAAATAATAAGAAAAGCAAGCTGGATCAGTAGGCTTAAATTTAGTAAGCAGCAGTCTGTATCATCAATGGAAAATTTTCAAAGGTTCCTAAATCAAACAGGGTGGGCTAACACCAATTCAGAAAACTACCAAATACCAAAATACCATGATACTACAGTATCTGCTGTTCCAACCTGACTAAGTTAACAAATAATGGAAATAGGGAAGATTCTGGGAAGAAAAAAAAGCTATATGTATTCCACACTTGCTTTCAGAGCAAACATCTTGCAAATTTTTGCTAATGATAATGGATATTGTTATAATGCATAAATCAAAACACATGTCCTGTTTTTTTTTTTTTGTTGTTGTTGTTTGTTTGTTTTTAGCCAAAAGAGAAAGCTACTGGCTCAGTTAAGCTTTCAACGTGTTAAGACGAGTTTCCAGAATTTGCATTAAAAAGACGGAAGTTTATTAGCTCAAAAATTGCATTAACTTAGATCTATTTCTAGCCACTAGAGAGGGACAGAGATCCAGAGAAGAATGAGCACAGATTGAAATGGCAGGAATTTATACAGCAACCAGAAAAATGCATGATTTACTTTTTCTGCTGAGAACCCGTAGTACTAAATGTAATTCTAGATATCCAAGTTTCTCTATAAATCCATGTAACACCCATCTACAAAAGCTCTAAAAATTGATCCTAAATGTATTAACATTGTTTGAAACCTGTAAAAAAGGTAAGGGGACAGGATGAAATGCAGCGATTTGCTAAACTGTAAGAGCCAAGACTTTATGGATGTACCTTGACTCCTCCTCCTTTCTTCATTAAAGAATATGAATCTTGCCGTTTACTTTGCTCCTTTGAAAAAATGCTTTAAAAGTATCAATATGACAATGGAGAACACTTTGCAATAAGTATACAATGAAGTATTTAATGAGTCTGCTAAATAAATTATTGCTGTTGGCCAAAGTTCAATATTAGAAGGTAATTATTTCCCTTTCCACATCTGGATACTTGAAACTGAAAACCAGCAGTTTTCACATACGATGCATCCTGGAGACACTAGGAAATCAATTACATAAGCTTGAGTCAAACAGAAAGCATGGCTCCTTCAAATTTGCAGTAAAATTATAGTATTGACATTCTTTAATTTATCTTCAAAATTGCATTAAAACAAGCAGACTAAAAGCCTGCTTAGCAAATTAGTTAGCAATAATTGAGACTCTTACCTATATGGCTTATCAGAGTTATGAATTCGTCTGTGATTTCGTACCCCAACATAAGTTGTACTTGTGTAGTCACATACATCGCATCTATACAGTTTCTGAAGTGAAGACTTATTTCCTATATGAAAAACACAACATTTTAGACAGTTGAATCCAGCATTGTCAGTTCTCAGACGATAATTTCAGCACAGCTGAATTATGAAACATGAATTAAAACCGAAAAGTAATACTTTAGTATCTGGAGCAATCTGGCAATAGACATAGAGATAGTAAAGGTACATTTTATTTAACATGCTGTTCTGCATTTGCCCTGCTTTCTACTGGAATTACTAAAATTTTAAGAAGACACATTCTTTGTATGAATTCTTCCCTTCTTCCAGTTGGGTCAAAATCCTGAGTTACAGCAAAAGGTGAAAAAAAGTGGGAACTGCTGAACTTTTCACTGCTTTGTAGAATGAATGAGAAGATGGGCACTAAGAAAGGAGAAGTTTCTAACTGTAGACGCACTACATTCACAGCCATTTTCAGAAGAATCTGAGATGATCAAAAAAAAAAAACCACACCCAAAAACCAAAATAAACAACAAAAATCAAACCACAAAACAAAACAAAACAAAAATACTGACCAGATATATAAAGAAATAATTTGGAACGTCTCCAAATTACTGAAAAGCAATAGCAACAAAAATCATTTTTCCTTCCAGAATAAAAGAGACTCTTGAAAAATTAATGGTTGCAGAGACAAAGGCTAATGACTAATTTAACATAGGAAAATCTGTGCTCAGAAGTGCACAGTTTGAACATTTTTGGGATGTGACTGTGTAGACTTCAACAGCCCTATTCCTGCTCCCTCACTGAATAACGTAACTGATCTGGGTTAAAATATGAACATTTAAGAAGAGGGATGGTATTTTTAATGCAGGTCATTTTCCCACTCCAGCCCATAATACAGCAGCTTTCATGCACTCTTCAAATGAGGTTAACAACAGAAACACAAAGGAATAACAAACTGGAGCTGTTTAAATCAAAGCTACTTTGACTACTGTCAAAAGAAACATTTAATTAAAATCTAAGGTCTTGCTTTCTGCATCTAACCTCTTCACTAGTTGAAGTTTTTAGGTTTTTCCTTTTTGAAGAGCAAGTAAGGTAGGTGCTTGAGTTCATTTCAACTTTACATCAAATTCTTGTTCGCTGACTGAACAGTCAAGCCATTTGCAGTTCAACCTTAAAGTTCTTAAAGCAAAATATATCAGAATTCTTCCTACTATATGCTCTTATAGCTTTTTAAAATTTACTGTTAAAAAAATCTTTAATTCAAATTTAAAAAATAATCTTAATTTCACCCTTGAAGACATTAGAGTTTGCATTTCTGTAGTTATTCTTTTATGAATATACATTTATGCAGAACGCAAATGAACACAAAGACACTGGGGTGCAGATCTTTGGTAGAGCACAGGTTTTGTAAAGGTTGGGCTATTGCATGCTCTACCCGAATGGGTTTTCCTTCTTAAATTCTGCAACTTTAGAATAAACCTTTTCTAAATGTATTTTCTGTTATGAATTTGGTATTTTATTGGGCAGGCTGCTTAAAACAAACAGTATCTAATGAGATTTTTAATGTTATGCACACATATTATCTATTGCATAGTTGTAAGTGGCTAACCACCCAGTTACACATACGTAGGAGCAATTATTTATATCAATCACTACATTAGATTTAGCCTTTCAACAAAATACACATGAATTATGTAACACATCATACAATCTCTAGCTTCAGTCATGTCCCCTGCCTCCTCCAGCAGCTTATTTCTTGAGGTTGTGGGGATTTTGCTTTCTGGATTGAGGACATCAGGTCTCTTAAAAGTGAAATGACAGATCTTTATTCTCAAAGCAGTAACCGGTGCTCCTGTAATTCTGCTTATTACCCTATTCCTTCATTATTAGACATTTATAATCTAATCATATCCAGTGTCACAATTCTCTCTTTTAATTTATAGTACAACCATGATGAATAAAGAGACTTTTAGGACTAAATATTTCATAATGAAATGCAACTGGTCCAGCTCAGGCATCTTTCACATAAACAAATCCTATGCCATAAACTTCTTTGTTCTGTGTTGCTTTATAGGAATGACATCTGTTTGACAAGAGATTGCTGTACTGCAGTAGTCTTGCAATTTGATTATAAATTGGTTCTGAAATAATTTAAGCATTCCAAAGTATGAGTTAATAAAAGTTTAAAAGGAGAACTGCTTTCATTCAAACCACATTACTGAATTTCATGTGGGGTAAACATTTAATTACGGTGCCTGGATGTAAGATTTTTATAAGACAGTAATGAGCAAAAAAAACTTTTTAAAAAATCTCTGAAATAACTAAATTGAAGGCAGGCAGTTTTCACAAACAGAGGTTCCTCCTTTGTGGAGGTTAAGTTACCAGGTCAGAATATATATAACATCTAACACCACCTTTTAAAATGTAGTATTTTCAGAAGCTGCTAGCTATCTTGATTTTCAGTCACCTTAGAAGGACTTCAGCTCAAAAGGTACAGTATTCATAAGTCTGATATGTTTCAGGCATCTCAAAGTACTTACTGCTTTATTAGGTCATCTTTAAAAAATCTTGGTTTAAAATAGTCAAAACAATGTCATAACTACTAATCCAAGCTGTGCTACCATATATTTGTAACCAGCTAAACTCACAATGTGTTTCTTATCACTTCTCTTACATTTCTGCTATTACTTCTGAAGAAAAAAAAAAGTACTTAATGGTCTCACTACCAGCAGACCCTCCCTAGCCTTTTTTCTGCTCCCCTGGAATTCAGATGGCTATCTGAAGCTTAGGTCTTATGAATGTAATAAGCACTACAGAACAATTTCCTGAATTTAAATGTCTTAATGTCTTCTGCATTGATGAAAGCAAAAAGGAGCTGGGAAGGGTCATTCTACCTGAGGCTAGTGAGGCAATTAATTTTTAATTTTCCATCACATATGCTGATAGCCAAAACAAGAGGCAGCGTGCGCTAACAGAACCAGAGTTAAGGATCAGTCAGAAGTTAATGATCTCACTTTATTCTGACATGTACCATATTGCTTTGGACAATTTGTTAATGGTTCAAGCCGTCCACCTGGCTCATGCTGCTTAGTACCTTTCTTCACAAGTAGCTGTGCTAACGTCAACAAGGTGAGAGTAGAACCCAGATATTTCAACTGCAATCTAAGTACTATTATAGTACACATTTTGCTATATAAACAAACAAGAGACATAGTTAGGACAGAAAAGAGCTATGAACACAAAATGTGAAATATTTTAGCTCACAGTTGTTCAGAGGTGATATCATTACTAGCATTTTTCAACAGTGCTCTTAAGATTGCTAAGTACAAAAAAAAAACAAACACTACAGTTCTGCCTATAGAAGCTTTGTAAATATTTTCAGGAGCTTCATCTCACCAGAAAAGAGGATGCATTGAAGTTACAGTATTAGATACTGGGCCTCCAGAGTACTGAAAGGATTTTTAGGACCACATTTCCCTTAACTTCAAGGATTAGCTATTTTCGTCCTATTTCACTACCTTTACACATCAAATTTGTTTTTCTTAAGAACACTACTGAATTATAAGCAGATACACAGTTAAGCAAACATTTAAGAAATGCATACCTATGGTTACCCTGGTGACTATTACATATATAGCTTGCATTTTTAAAATGTTCTACATTTGCCTCTCCAGGACTAAAACAAATGACTCATTTCGGACATTACCATAATTAAACAGAAACTTCTAATTGCAGAATAGACCGTATTTAATGTATATGCTGATAGAAAACTGTGTTACCACAATGAGTTTAAAAAAAGGGCTTTACTTTGTTTACTCTAGGAAATTTGGAAAATACTACAGCTGCTGAAGAAATGTAAAAAAGATTTTTTTCTTAAAAATGCAGAGTAATACTCCATACCAGTTATCTTTAAATATTTAAATTGTTTTTCAAAAAGAAGAAATAGAGGATCTGATTAAATGTGCAAAGAATGTCTTACCTACTAATAACTGTCAGTAAGAGATCTCAAAACTGATCATTTATGGTAAATTTGTACACTGAAAAGACCATGCATTTAGGTTAGGGATAGATGTAAAAACATTTTGGCCTGAAAGGGATCTTAAAAACAGTAAGCCTGCAAATATAGCAAACAAGTAATTTTATGAATGATTTTTTGTAGTTTGAAGTGACAATATAAACAGTACCTTCTCTTTCATCTATGTCATTTGAAACAATTAGTTTGTTAGATGTGGCTGTTGAAAAGATATCTGGAAGACGGTGTTGTTCTCTCTCATGATTTCGCAGTTGGCTCTGAAAAAACAATTGCCTATGTTTAAATATACACTACAAACATTCACGGGTCACTTCAGGTACTTTATAACATTGCTACTCAACTTTTAATGACAACTGTTATAAAACATACATTAGCATATATACAATATCCCTCAGTTTTACTAGAAACAAAATACATAACGTTAATTAATAACATAAAGGATTGATGAAAATGACTGATATGATTGTGATTTTTTGTTTTAAAAAAAACTGTTCATTAGAAAAATGACTATATACATTACATAGTATCTATAACTGTAATGTGTCATGCTGACTTTATTTTCAAGCTTTTTCTTTTCCCCATTTCCTTCTTCCCCCTTCTTCCTTCTTTCCATCTTGTACGTTCTCATGTACAAGTGGCAAACAGTTCTTCCTCCAGATTTATTATACTCCAAAAGCAATATTAGATAAGAGGTTACAGGATGGCTTGTGTAAAAACTGGTTCAATTTTCTTTTTGCCTCGTGACTTAAGAATGTGTTATTGTGGTTTCTACTTGCCTGGGGAGGAAGAGGGAAAGACAGCCTTTTTCTACCCAACCAGTATAGTTTTTCAAACTTAGTTTCCGCTATTAAGTTCTCTGGTGCTTCCACTTTTTTAGTTGCTACAGGTTAGCAGAACAACAGGATATTAAGATGTCCATAAGATGGTTTCATGTAAGTAACTTATGTGAAGAAGCAAGTTTATTTCATTGGGTAAGGTAGAGCAATTATAGCTGAATGGTATATTCAAAAAGTGCTGCTAGCAATAATCCTCAGTTGTAATGACAATGAAACCAGGCTATCTGACTGAATCAAGTTAGAAAGAGGGATCACCAATTATAAAAAAAAAGTAGCAAAATAGGTTATTTAGCAATTATAGACAGGCACAGGAAATAACTTTACCTTATAATGAAAGGATTCTTCACATTGTTTGCACTGATACATTCTTGTTTTGCAGTGGTTGATCATGTGGCTCTCTAAATCCTTACTATTGTCAGCGATGTGTTCACAGATAGGACACTGATAGGGCTGCCTCTGACGATGGACTCTCAAGTGTTGTTTTATGTAGCCCTTATTACCACTGCTGTAATGGCAGAGGCGACAGCGGTAGGGCCGATCTGCATTGGGTATATATTCTACTAGGTTACTTCCTGGAATATTTGCATCATTTGCATTTTGGCATTGTGCATTGTCTTGTAATTCTTTCAGAATGTCATCATCAGAAGCATTTTGATCTGTCCTCTCCTTCAGTTTTTCAATGACAGTGAGTAGTGACATACTAATGCCCATTTTAACTGGTGCTTCTGATAACTCTGGCTTTTCTTTCTGTATCTCAACTATTGCACATTCACTTTGGTTTAAGCCACTAAACTCCTCTGAAGGATTCTTAAGTGAGGATACCAATTTAGAATGAGCCATGCATGGGCCATCAGCCTCTCCCTGCCCTGTATCTGCAACCACACTGTCTTCCCCAGTCAAAGTCCTAAAGTTAGACCTTGTTAGTTCTGCAGCTCTAATAGGCATTGTAACAAGAGCTTCTGCAGCTAACGAGTGTAGTCGTAAAGACTCAGAATTTGTCCTTCTTCGTACAGGAGGTGCATTTTCATCAGTTGTTACATTTTTATTAGGGCTTAATTCATTCTCTTTCTTCTTGGTATTATTCCATCCTATTATTACTTCTTGGATTTCATCTGAATGATAAACTTCATCAGGTTCTTCGCAGATAACATGGGATGCTTCTGAGATGATTTTTTTTTCTGTTTCAATCTCAGTGTTTATCAAGAAAGGCTTTCGTAAGACACTTTCTTCAGCACCTGGCAAACGTTCAACTATTACATTAACATGACCCTTTGTATTTGTACTACAATTAATGATTTTCTGTGCTGATGAAAGTAGGCTATCAGTTACCAAATTATCCTGTTCTGTATCTGATACAGTCTCCTCTAAAACCTCTGTAGTAGGTGAATGCACTACAGACTGATTTATCATCTCTTCCTCTTTTACATTTGTTCCTACTGGCGATTTACATGACAGTTGCTCAGTATTGCAAATCTGAAGTTGAAGAGTAGGTTCACAATGGATATCTAGTTCATTATTTTCCAAAGAAAGAACAACTGCATCCATGCTATGAGGTGTATGAGTTACAACCGTCTCTGAGAAGTTGACAGTTTCATTTTCTTCCTCAAAGATAGGATAGGAACAATCAACTTCACCTGCATGTTTCCAAGCATGAGTTTTCAACATTCGTTGCTGACCACAGGTGTACCGACAGATTAAACACCGGTACATGCCATACTGCTCATAAGTATACCATTTCCTCCTACCCATTTCAGGCATATGAGTAGACTGAGTTATATCTTTACATTCCACATTTCCTGTCTGATCAGTCCCTGATTTGACACTTCCTTCCACTGGCCCTTGCAAAAATGAACTCGAGACATTTACACATTGCTGCACTTTTGTCTGGATGCTATTTTTACTACCATTCTCGTGGTAGTTTTGGAAGTGAGATTCAAGTTCTTCTTGGTTTTTAGAAGCAAAATGACATTCTGAGCACATTAATATCACTTCATTTTTCTGCCCATGTTGTTTTATATGTTCTTGTAGCATTAAGAGAGAAGGTGATAGAAACTTACATAGACTACATTGGTAGCATGTCACTTTTTTTTTGCTTTGTGGGAGACATTTGGTCACAAAATAATCAGCTTGTAACTCTTCAGTCTTTTTAGTAGCAATAACAGAGAGCTCAATTGCTTTAGCTGGGATTTCACAAAGATTGTCTGTTTCAAAGGACTGTGCAGAAGCATTAGGATGGGAACGTTTTTTCCCTATTAAAAGGCATCTTTGTGACTTCTCACTTTCAACTATTTTGCTTAGCTTCTGGATAACATGGATTAGTGGATCAGTTTTACATTTCTTCTGATCTTCGCTGTCTTGCAGTGTTGGGCGAACGACTGTTTCAGAAATCAGTACAGCTTCCTGTTCTCCAATACTTGGCATCAATACTGCAATGTTGCTTCCTTCTTCCATAATATCTAGGATAAAGTGTTTTATAAAATATTAAAATTAATACAATAATAAAAATACAAACCGGTACTATTTATCTACCAGATGTGGAAGCCCAACGCCACCAACTTCATAAAAACTTTCAGAATGGCTATTTAAATAGCCAAATATTTTGAGGACTAAGTAGATAGTATAGATACTATTCAAAATAGCTGGACAGAGTACTTCCAGGACAGCCTCTAACTGCATGCCTCCAAGTTGTATATTGGCAAGATAAATATTTTTCAAGCATAAGCTGATTAGCATTGTTACAACTATTGCTTTTCTTTACAAGGACTACCTATTTGAATGCTAGACAAATAAACCAATCAATAGTAACTTGCACATTTATGTGTAAAACTCATGATACAGTATGAAATTGTATTCCTGATGTACTCACTCTGATAAACTGATGTCTCCTAAAGCAACCGTCAATTTACAACAACATAATTTACAAAAATAAGCATTTCTTTCCTTGAAAAGTTAGTACAAATAAGTAATTCTGGCTTTGACTGTATTAAAAACCATTCAAATGTCAAAAGCATAATTAAAAATGTCGTTTTCTAGAAAAGCTACTAATTGTTGCTTTTCCTATAATTCCTTAATTGTAGGGAAGAATCAATTCATACATGTTTTTATTTTTGTTTGTTTGTTTTGAGGGAAAGCTAAAGATAGTATTTCCACTTACACTTTCTTTAAACATATCTAACCATAAACCACAGGCAATAATGTGGTAGCATTGGAGGTTAATTTAGAAGCCAGTATGTATAAATTTACATGAAAAGATACTTTGTGATGTGGGCAAAGCTGTGGGGTAGAGACGGGGGTGCTGGACAGAGAGTCTTCCAGTGGAATTTACTTCTGAAAAAATGTATGAAAATAACCTACTCAAGTTCCACTATATATATACACACATAAATGGGTATTCAATATACATTTTTAATACTGTATTTAAAATGTAGAACATAGAGAGATGGCAGATATTTCTTTTTTTCAGTTATCCTTGAAATTTTATTCCAACTTTTTTTTTTTTTTTAATTTTAGTTTTATTTTTATTTTTTTTTCAAGAAAGATACATTGGCCAAACTGGAACTTCCAGAACTGGTCCAAAAGGCCCACAAAAAAAGTGGGGACTCTTCTACTTGTGGATGTGGTATACAGCTGTAATTTAAAAATGAGAATGTATTTCTTGATGATTCTGTTGACTCTGGCACGTTAGTAGGAATAAAAAGCACCACTGGCCTTACTTTGCCTGTAGGCAGCATAAGGAACAAAGACGAAAGTGCCATGACAACGCTTCAGGGCAGGTTTAGGCCTCAGCCATGCCTGTGTGGCTTGGTGGGGTGGCCCTCCCAAAGAGGCAACCACAGCAGGGATCTGTTGCCACAGGTGGCAATGCTTCAAAATGTTGCTTAGACAAACGTAAGAAACGTATTTGTATTTTTGCATTGCAGGAGATGCAACAACGTTGGGGAGAGTTTTGTTTTAACAATGAAAGATTTCATTGGGATTGCCCAGTGTCAGCAGAAGATGCACAGGCTTATTTGCTGAGGCAATACATGGGGTATGAATGAAGCACCTTCCAGTTACCGTATGTTCTGAAGATAAAAAAAAAAAAAAAAATCACACTTACTGGAACTTAAATACAAACTGTAAGAAATGCCTTTATTGTAAAGCACTGCAGGTGTTTTGATTTTTAAATAAATCTACTACTAAAACCTACTACTACTAAAAAATACTGGACATAAGAACATAAAATATCTGTTTTAATCAAATATAGCGAAGAAATAGAATTTCTTCTTGTTATTTGATACAGCCAGTGATGTTTACTTAAGACTTGCCTTTCCTCTTATTTTCAGATTTCTATTTAAAACACACTAGTTAGAAAACATATGGGACTTTATGATACTATTTCTTCCTCATCTTTTGGAATGTAAGCATAATACATTGCTTACCCTAATATTTTAATATAATTTTAATATTTTTAAGGTAAGCAGTACATTAAGGTCTGAACACATATACAGATTTTTTTGGATCTATCAAGAAAATAAGTATATATAACATGTAATTATTCCACAATAGCAGTCAAATATTTCCACCAATAAAAATCAGGTTGTTACTGCATTTCTGTACTAAAATAAAAATTGTGTTTTAAAAATTTATTTAAAGTGGAGACAAATCTCAGAAGGTACTCATTCAGAATAACTCAGATTTATTTTCCATGTGGATTTCGTAGACCTACTGAGTGTTGAATTTATGATAGTAGTTGCAGGATCATAAAAATTTGTCAGTCGTAAGGCCACTATACATTTTTATTTTATTTCAAAAGCATATGTCATAATTTTGATCTATAGAAAAATTCTGAGCAGGAATAAGTCAAATTATCTTTATTTGCCATTCACCTTACTACTCAGCTTACCTACAGTCTGTTATAATTGAAAAGTTCAGTACCTGTTGGAAAACGCAGATTCACACTGAAAATATTTGGAACATTTCCTTGAAATAATCGTTCCAAATATGCATGGATTCTCTGAGTTTTTAGTATTTAATTCCCAGCTGGATATGTCCAATTGAAGCAATCTCATCTATTACAGAAGCATCATAATTATCAATGTAAGCAATGTTAATATCATTCACACTTGATATGCTTATGTATTTTAGATGAACGTGCAAAAATATTATTAAATTCTGAATTATTAGGAGAGACAAGACTACTGCCTTCAATGTTACTATTTTGCAGTGTTAGTTTTAAGAATATTTATCTGGTAATGGCTAAAATCTAAATTAAAATTGAAAAATAAAAATAAAAGAAGCCAGTAAGGTAATTGGATTCATGATAATTAGAAAACAAAACAACTTAAGGCCTTATGCCTTTAACTGGATACATATAAGGAGATTAAAAATCATCAATATTGTACTGCCATAGCAAATCAACTGGGGGAAATACAAATTAAAAAATAAATCTGTTTAAAACAAGATAGTATCGTTTTACATATGAGTATACCAAATAACCTGCTTATTTAATTCAAGTTCCGTATTATCTTACTAACAGGAATGTGTGTCCAAAGTTATTATTAAACTGAAATATCCAACTATTTAACTTTTTAATATAAAACAGTAATTGTCTTGATGTGTATTTTCAGCTTCAATTTCTATTGCCCGTTTGGTACAGTACATTGAATGACTAACTCTTGTCTATGTGGTTAGGAAAAATTACATCCCATTCATATAATATTTCCAATTATACATAAAAGATGTTGCAGTGGCAAACGAGTGACATGTCAATAACAAAGTTAATAGTGACTGACCTTCCATTCAACCACTTCTTTTATTTCACTTATCTATTGTTTGAAAACCATCCTATTTAGCTGTTTGTTTCATACTGGCTACAATATGTTTAAAAATATTGTAAAAAGTAAATAAATGTGCTTCTTTCCCCTGAAAGCAGACTTGCTATCCCATGAAGCCCTTCAAGGAATAACATCAAGCTGAAATATTTTCAGAGTAATTTAGGGAAAATTAGAGGAACATGGCACTACTTGAAATCAAACTTTGTAATTTTAATCCTTTGTAAGTAATGCAAAGCAGTCAAATATTTTCCTTACCTTTTTAATTTGAAAGCAGCATAGGAACTAAGGGAAGACCACAAAAGAAAGGTGCTACCATTTAACACTGCTATGTCAAAGCCGAAAACAGAGTACGTTCAGATGCACCGATTGTGGATGCTTGTAGCTGATGTATCAGCTGTGCAATTACAGCACATATATGCACGTTAATTAAACTATGCGCTCCCCGTTTAGCGCATGCTTCAACGCAGACCGGTGCTCTGTTACACAGAGGCACGGCCAGTGCGGAGTCCCGATGCCTGCCCCAAGCAGCGCGGGTCCCCGGCCTCACGGGGGACGGGATGAGACAAGCGGCAACCCCAGCCGAGCCCCCGGGGGGAAACGGGGAGGGCAAAGAGGGGCTGCCCTTTCCCCCCGAAGGGGAGGGGAGGGGGCGCCAAGCCCTATGCGGTACCCGCTTGATAGCGCGCAGGTGCCGCCAGCGCGGCCCAGAACGGGTGGGAGGGAGGAGGAGGAGGAGGAAGAAGAGGAGGAGGAGGCGGCGGCGGCGGGCAGCAGCCGGCGGCTCCCCGAGGGAGGCTCAGCACATGGGCTCGGCTCCACGCGTCCCTCCGGGGCCTGCCCGCACGCCGCCGCCGCTCCCCGAACCCTCCCTGCCGGCTGCCGCCCCTGGGCCACTCTCCGCTCGCGCTGGCGGCGCCGAGGGCCGGTTTTGGGGTAATTTAAAGAGAAAAACAAAAAATAAAATTAAAAAATTCCTCACCTCCGGACACCACTTCAAGATGGCGTCGATGGAGAGCATATCACGTGACCAGCTGGCGCGGATCAGGTGACCGGCGGGTGGCCGTTGCCGCTGTGCTACCGCCTCCTCGCCGTTGCCATGGGGACGGGCCCGGGCCGCCCCCAGCCCGCGGCCCAGCTCCCTCCTGCCCTTAGACTGCACCGAGCCTGTGGTGCCCGTCCCGTTCTCCACACACAGCGCCACTGGCCTCTTGCAAAGGCCGTAGGGGCTTAGATCGATGCTCTTTTAATATTTTTGTCTTAAATTTCCGACCAGCGCGAAGCCCCACAGCAATGCACGGTCGCTTCTGACAGTAGAGTGCAGCTGATTTGTGTTTACCTTTCAGCTCCCATTTTACATAATTCACCTCTCTTGCCTGCCCCTTGCCTGTATTAGAAGTTTGTAAGCATTCCAGTACAGGCTGATGCCAAGCCAGGCAGCAGGAGGTGTGCTTCAAGAAATGATACATTCTTCCAGATGATACTTTCAGCAAAACTTGCAAATGATAAACATGTTAAAATGTTAAAATGTTAAAACAAGATGTTAAAACAAGAAAGCTACTTCTCCCCCCGGCGGCCCGCCGGGCCCCCCCCCCAATTTTGAGAAATCAGTGCTAATGTTACTAAGCATAACCTGACAAGATTTTTGTCATTTAAGTTAGCATGGAGTTGGAAAGCATACTCTGCATGTCAGGGACAACCTTAGAAGTTGCATGCCAAAAATGTTACATGGTGTGAATTTGAGATATTTCATACGGAAAGTCAAGGGAATAATGAGTTTCAGCAGTGGTTCACAGCTAAGTAATGACAAGTAAAATCTAACATTTGGTCCCAGAAAGTGACTAGAAAGTGACTAGTGTGTTGACATGGATGGGTATACAGTTGAACTTTGGAGGGACCTTGTAAAATTGTAGGAACTTTTTGCAAGTTTGCTTCCTTCCACATATTGTTAATGATTGTGCATTGTTTTGTAGGAGTAGGAAATGCATTTGAAATACTGGCAAATAAGAAATACTTGTTCAAGAGATGGATTTTGCCCTGCTTTCAATGAGCATTATTTCCTCTGTCTTTACTTTGTTACCGTGTTTGGACTCACTGAAGCTCTTTTTGATTGTATGAAGCTTTAGGAAATCTCAAACCTTATCCTACAGTCTGTAACTTTAATCTGACCCAGAGCTCCAAATCTAGTCCTACATATCTCCTCGCAGAGGTCCAAAGCAATCTAGTCTCTTTCTGCCCAGTCAGTAATATACTGAAAGGATGATTCTTCAGCCACTGCTTCTTTTGATTTTTTTTTTTTTTTTTTTTTTTTTTTTGGACAGGTACAGTGAATGATATGGAGTTTAAATAACAAGGCCTGCTTAAAAGCTGATGGGTGATCTGAGCAGGAGGGTTGTGCTAGATGACCTTCAGAGGTCCATTGTTACCTCAAATATTCTAATCTAAATCTTTGTACGCTTTGTGCACTTCCCACCCTACACCTACACATCACCTCTTTAAAGCTCTGCCTTCTATTATCTTGCCTTTCTGACTCAGCTGCATCCTAAGGGTGGGATGAAGGGTGTTGTACTGAGTGGCAGAAATATGCTAGTTGTGCCAAAAACACCTGGGCAAAAGACCTGTTTTGCTGCCGCTACATCTGGTGTTGCAACTTCTCGTGTGCCATGAGAAAGGTCACTCTTCTTACTAGTCATGTGACATGTCCTCTCATATATTGGGAAGGAGGGAATTTTGAGAGATTTGGAAAAGGCACTGAAAGATGACCAGCACTTACAGACTTGTGTCTGCATCCACAAAGTAAAGTTGCAAAGACAGGTGGGCTAAGGAAGGTGCATGGATATTGGTGCTGAGTGCAGGCCCACTTGGGCTTTAGGCTGTGCCCAGCAAGTACACCACTTTGAGTCTAAAGCTGAGAGGTCTCTAGGTAAAAACAGCTTATATGGAAAGAACTCAAGGGTTAAAACTGGTCCTGACTTTTCAGTAGAGAAGCTCTAATGACAGCTTCAGAAACTGGATCTGTCTGTTCAGTTCTGAGTGTGTGAAGTAGTCCATCTGGAAAGAATAATGGACTGCTGCTGGTAGGACAGAACAAAATTAATTCTGCCTCTTCTGCTACTTAACTACCTTGGGTTTAGAGTTAGGATTTTCATTTCACTATCCTGCAATTAAATAATACAAAGATTTTAGTAAGATCTCCTTTTAAAGAAATTGCTGTAGGGAAAATGCAAGCAACAACCTCACAATCTTCTTAACAGCTACCACAATGCATTTCATTAAAAAAAAGAAAACAAACAAACAAACAAAACAAAAAAAAAACAGTTGAAACTGCACAGTGTTCACAATTCAAAATGTAGTAGTAGTAGTAATAACAATAAAAGTAGAAGCTTGTTGCATCTTTTTCCTGCTGTATTAATTGGGGCCTTTCTGTAGAAATGTGATTATCTTTTGTGGACACAGTTTCTTTAAAAGCTTAGTTTCCACAAATACAGATATTTGTCATAGTTTAATCAACCAGTTATCTGAACTGAACCACTCTTGCAGATATTGAACTCTCACCCACCTTTATCTAATCAAAATATGCCAGGATCTGATATGTCTGGATTAAAAATACTGGTTCGATAATAAGTAACAGTCTCTGTATGCTCTGTTATTTTTCTTTGTTATAATTAAAGCTAGACTAAGTTAAAGATTTCATTCTCCTTGTAAGTATGATTGTACAACAAAAACAGATTTAGATTTGACACTTTTACATTAATTTGAAAGCCGCCTTAATTCACAAAGTTCTTTTCATATTTTTCATTTTCATTGCGTTCAAGTTGAAGGAAGCATGAAACCAAATGAAATTTGGGTAAGGCAACTATCCCTGAGTAGTAGAGATGAGACAGTTGTATTGAGCATAATATGTTCAGAATGTTGATATTTTTGTAAGAAGTTTATACAAAATTGCTTTGTAATTATTGTAAATATGTACAGAATGTCAGTGGCATAAGTTTTATGGTAAACATTATAGGCTTAATTTAAAAGAGTAATGCATACTCTAGAAACACAAAGAAAATTTAGAGCTACATCAGCAAAGATGCTATCTTGAAGTAAATACATGCAAAATATACACTTCTTTGTCTAAACTTTTTAAATAATAGCAATATACAAATAGTAACTATAAGGTCTCTATTCTTGTGGTCTCAAACTCTTTTCAGTCATCACGATTAGGCTTATTTTCAGTAATGGGTTGTACAGTCATGAATTATATAGTTGTCAATAGAAAATTCAGTTTAGTCCATGAGTTTTCTGCACCTTGGTGACTGGCTGTTCCAAAATCATTCCAAAAGCTTCATGATTTGCACATTATTATAATGTATTATATAACTGAGGTCTCTGAGTCTCTTGAGTGAAGATTAACTAAACTTCTTCATGGCTCAATGTACAACAGTAGTGAATCTTGCATGGTGCAAAGGTTGGAACAGGGGCTTTGGCTTGTGCATCTCCTGCTGGAGTACTAAGTGGTACTGTCTGAGCACTCTGAGTGGCATGTGAAGAAAAATTTTTTTCTTTTGTATTTCACTTAAGTTTTAGATCTTAACAACCTGGAGAAGGCCTTTATCTATTGTGAGGTAGATCAGCAATAAAAAAGTGAAATTAGCAGTTGGCATTAGCAGTGAAAAAAGTGATATTAGCAGTTGGCAAGACTGTTGGCATCTAGGAATTTTTCTATCATCTTTACAGACTAATTGCAACACATAATCCTGGACTTACTCTTCTCATTGTTTTTGGCTGATTTTTGCTTATTAGTGAATAATCACTCATAGTTCCTTGGTTTTATCTAACCATTTGCATAGGATTCCCATATAACTTTTTTTTTTTTCTTTTTCTTTTTTTGTTTTCTTTTTTTTTCTTTTTTTTTTCTTTTTTTTTTCTTTTTACAATACAGTCCATTTTGGAACTGCAGAAACACTGTTCTGGGAGAGCATGACTGCTGACCAGTGTGAAGTCTGTGCAGTTTCTTGTAGGATACAAGGAACAGAAATTGTACCCGTACAGTTTGGAGAAAATGTGGTTTAAAACCACCATGTTTTGAACTGCCTCAGTGGCAAATTTAGTACCCTGAATAAGGTTAAAGCAGATTTAGATACAAGTCAAATATCAGACTTGCATTTCTGTCTGCCTACTGGTAGCCCTGCAGTTCAGAATTGCTCAGGTCTGACCACTGCCCTATCCTAAGATGTATTTTCTACCCTAGAACTTTGTGAATTAAGAAGCCTTTCAAATTAATGTAAAAGTGTAAAAAAATGTTTGTACAATCATACTTACAAAGAGAATGAAATCTTTAACTTAATCTAGCTTTAACTGTAACAAAGAAGAATAACAGATTACAGAGTATTCCATAGCTCCTACATGGCTGAGAGAGCTTGGGATGTTCAGCCTAGAGAAGAGAAGGCTCTGTGGAGACTTCATTGCGGCCTTTCAATACTTAAAGGGTTCTTATAAAAAGGATGGAGAGGGACTCTTTACTTGTGTCAATAATGATAGGACAAGGGGGAATGGTTTTAAACTGAAAGAGGGGAGATTTAGATTGGATGTTAGGAAGAAATTCTTCACTCAGAGAGTAGTGAGGCACTGGAATACGTTGCCCAGAGAGGTTGTGGATGCCCCGTCCCTGGAGGTGTTCAAGTCCAGGCTGGATGGGGCCCTGGCAAACCTGATCTTGTGGGTGGCATTCCTGCCATGGCAGGGGGGTTAGAATTAGATCATCTTTAAGGTCCCTTCCAACCCAAGCCATTCTATGATTCTATGGTTCTGTGATTCTATGATTCTGTGATTCTATGATAGTTTTTTTTTTTTTTTTTTTTTTTCAGATGCATAAAATACTTATAATTTATATATAAATATATAAAATACTTATATGAAAAATAAAGTTTTGCAAGTTTCTTCATTAGAAAATTGCAAGATAATATGTTTACATAGTTGCATTTGTATTGGCTACGTTAATTTATCAGGCTGGCAGCTTGGGATTCTTTAGTGGGAAATGGAGCCTCATGCTTGGGATGTTGAGCTTGCAGCCCTGGTGTATAACATACAATAATACAGAAAGTAAGAAAAAAAAATGGTCAGGGCACTATACAGGAAAAAAATTATACTATTATTAGTTTATGAAATAGGTCTATATTATACTCTGAGAGAAAGTACAGATGGATTCAGAATTATTAGAAGTACCAAAAAATTTATGCATTGTTTCATTTATGCAAAGAATGGTGTGGTACAAAGAAAATAAATTACATTTTAATTTTGATTCTTGTACCATTAGGCTGATTAGATAATCGGCAAAGTCAAATGGTTGAACTTTCAAAACAGGTTAAAGAATTTTTAGATTTTTTTTCTTATACATGTGCAAGTAAGCTCTGGAGCCCATTGCTGCCATGATATTGTAGAGAACAAAAGCTTTGTAGAATTTTAAAAAATAATTCAACTTTTGCATATATAGTGAGAACAGGTACAGCTGTTCCAGATAGAATTAGAGATTAGATTCTAATGTCCTTCGAGATTTTTGTGTGCACCTGCTGTTGGAACCAGAATCTAGTGCATTCTTTTGTATCGTTAGTTATCTTTGTTGTTGTTGTTCTTATAGCCTCAGAGGTTTATGTGCTTTACTGAGGCATTAAAACTGACCAGAATTTATATTACAGAGATAGTTTACTTACACAGCCCTTTCTTAATACAGAACTTACCTAATTCTATAGGAGTGGCATTTCAGCTGCAGCAATGACATCTAGGGGCTGATTTATATGAATTTAATTTATACTTGTATCTTCCATTTTTTGAGAAGATGGTTACTAATATGTTTACTAAATCTAAATTATTAGATTGCTGAAAAGTTGTAAATCTAACACATGTTGTATATGCAGACAACAGCCTTGACATTTTTAACATTTTTGTATTGTTTTTTCTTTGTGTTTTAATTATTTTAGAACTGCTAACATTACAAATCAGTGAATCTCTCTCATTACTCTACACCTTATATTTTTTCATGACACATTATCAGATGATGAGATTTTTTCCATCCTGTACTTTTCTGTGAATTAAATGGAAATCTCTTTTACTTTGCTTTCTCACTTGACTTATTCTGTATCCTAAAATAACATTTACTTTATTTTGTATGGAAAATTTGACTAAAAATCCTTATATTCAATCCCCTGCTTCACTCAGCTTTATGGTTGTAGAGAAAGAGAGTTTTGACTCCAGATTTAAACCCTATGATTCAGGGCTACCTCTAAGCTATATGTGAATCCAATTTTATGTATGAAAGTAAGTGTATGTGTAAAATATGTAATTGCAATTTAGAGATGATTTAATAGAATCTGTCCTATTGTTTGCAAATCTGCTTTCTTTCCCCTGAATCTTAGTTATTTGACCATAAATCACTTAGAATTGCTTTTTGCAGAAAAAAAAAAAAGAAAATAAAACAAAACAACAACAACAACAAGTCCACAAGTCTATACTTCTTTCTCATTGGCTTCTTCACTCCCATTTACAACTTTTCTCAGGAATAAGAGAATATATATATATATATATTCTACATATATATATTCTATATATATATATTCTATATATATTCTATATATATATTCTATATATATATTCTATATATATATATTCTATTTAGTAGATTTAGTAGAACCTACCCTTCTGGTTAGCTTGAACCTTTACCAGCTTGAAGTTCTATTAAGTTGCAGGAGTGATATTGCCCAACTGGACTTTACCACCATCTTTTTCAGGAAATGATAAATTAGTTGGTGTGATTCTTAATAGAAGTTTTACCATTGTCTTCAGAAGACCCAGGCTTTCTCCTAGCCCTTAGAATCTGCAGTTTTCCTTATGCCTTACATAAAGGCAGTGTGGACAGATATGTTTTAATCTAGTGAAAATCATGAGGAAAGCTTGGACTGGTTTGTATTGCTGAATTGGCCATGGGAATGCTACACTTAGAATAAAGAAACACAAAAAATACAGCTAAACAGAAAATACCAAGGCAATTCAGAGACTTGCCATATGATGTACTATATTTTAACATCCGTGATTATTTTCCCTTCTACTTCTTTGTATAGATACTGATATTTCTGCCAGCTCTTACTCAGAACAGTGCTTTATTAGGTATGTAATCCAATTAAGGGAGTGTAAAATGTGATTTATTACTGGCAGATGTAAGCAAGGGGAGTCGTATGCACAAAAGACTCCTACAACAGTGACAGCAAACTACCACACTTCTTTCTTGTTACAGTTGGTGAAAATACATGTATACTTTGCATTCTTAAGAGAAATTAGCTGTGCATGATGTGTTGCATTATAGCAGGTGCATACTGATCCCAGTTGTTGAATTTGCCATTCATATATGCCCTAGTAGTGACTACCTTCAGTGTGTTTTACACATTCAAGGGAATTCATTTGTGAATGATAAACTATGGTAAGCCTGGAATCAGATTCTACAGTACATAAATTAGTATATCACATATAAAAAGAGGCCTAAAAAGAATTGGACTCACTGGAAGTCTGAATATAGGTAATATTTCTGGAAGTGATATAATTGTTGGTTTGCTTGTTTGTTTTACAGTTGTAGTTAAAAGGCATTACTTTTTCCCCTTCTTAGATACATCATCATTAACTAAAATACACTAATTTCCTGGTGCAAGAAATAACTCTTTGAGTATGTATTACATGTTAGCTCCTAAAGGATAAAATACTACCAAAATTTTTGTAAATCCAGTCGTGTTTAACTCTGGTATATTCATGACTTAGTTTCAGTATCTATTATCAATATACGCCAGAATAAAGGTATTAAGTTTTCCTGCTCAGTGTGGAAACTGTGTAATTTGAATAAAAAATGACAAGTGCTTTTGAGTAATTAAAAATATTACATGGTCTTGTATTTTGTAATTGAAAAATAAATACAGTGGTACTTAGAATTTACCCACATCCTTGAACAATCTAGGACTGCAGACAAGTTCATAGTACTGAGAACTTTGCACACCTGGGCCTAAGTGTCAACTGATGGAAAACATTTTGGGAGAGCACAACAAGTTCCTCGTTATGGGTAATTCAGGATAAAAGCTGAAAGATCTACATGGCTAGGTCTCTTGTAGGGTTAAACTGAACATCTTGTGTGATAGGTCAACATAGTTGTATTGGCATGCTGGACTGTCTGATGGTACCCTGAATCCCTCATTATTCAGTCTGTGTACCAGTTCAGGGTGTACTATGGCATCTCTTTGACCCATGGACTTGAATTGCCTTTCACAGGTATTTCATATTTGGGTACATATTTGTGATTATGTGTAAATGAGTGGATATGATGTGGACAGAATAGAAATCACTTTTGCTGATTCTAAGCTGCTGCACAGAAACGTTTAGGTATGTCAGTGAAAAGTTCATCTGAGCTTTGGCTTTGTAAGATTTGCATCTGAGTTTCGTTATAAACATACACATGCACAAATACATTTTAAGCTTGTCAGCTACTCTTTCAAAGTATTGACAGGTTCCAGAAGCTTGCTATGAAAACATTTGTAGCTTTTTTTTGGGGGGGGGAGGATTTTTTTCTTAAAAAAAAAAAAAGTCTTTTTTTGCCAAATAGGATTTATTTTTTTTATTATTATTATTATTTTTTTTTTTTTTCCGAATCTAGACACATAGATGCTTCAGATGGATTTTAAGCAGTAGATGGAAATTTTAGTGTGACATTTTTCAGATAGGCTCAGTGTAGCAGTCACTTTGTCCTTGATAAATTTTGCAAAATTTATACATCTGACCACATGTTTGTCATGTGTATAATGAGGCTTGTTATGCTCATCTAGAACCTCCAGGAGTACAAATTTATATAATTTCTGAACAACTATATAGACTTGCAGCACTTTGCAGATGTTTCGTAGCACCCAACAAATGCATTGTTCAAATTTTCTAAATTAAAATATTTATTTCTCCTTCAAAACCTTAAATGAGGAAATGTACACAACTTTTCTGCCTGTGCTACAGAACTTATTGTACATTTACAGCTTTTCTCCCTCAAATATATATTAAAATAATAATATAAATAGGACAGACTGGAGTTCTACATCCTACCATGATTTTCATCTGAATGTAAAAATAAATAAATAATTAAAAATTGGGAAAATATTGGACCAAATTTTAAAATCCCTTTTCAATCTTACTAAGTCAAATTTTTGTTTGTGAATTTCTTTATAAAATTAGGAACTCAGAATTTGGCTCACTTTATGAACGAACATTCCTGAATACCCAAAGATTTTCTTTCAACCCTTAGTACTATGTGTACATGTGGGTTTACAGGTGCATGTGTATGCATGAGCATGTACTGAACTATGTTTTCACTGGAAATACGCACCTTCACACAATGAGCATTGAACAATGGCAAACAGTGGCAAACAGTTTGAAAACAAAGGAGTCCACTCATTCTTAGTTGCTGAATATTGCCACTGCTTTTTAGATACAAGCAGACCAAAATGAACCATCACACTTTTCAGTAGTGACCTTGAGGTGGCAGCAGCATTACATTCAATTCTGCCATACACCAAATCCATTAAAGGTGAAATTAAAATTTGCAATAAATCAAAATAATACTGATTGTTATAATTTTATTAGCAGAGCCATTAAGGCAATAAAACTTATCTGAAATATCATTTGCATTGTATACAATTTTTTACCAGTTATCAAGTATGTTTTAAAAGCATGTTTAAAACTACCAAATGAAGAAATCGTTGATAAATTGTTTGAAAGCTGAGACTTGTCTAATGGTGTACTAAAACTAAAGTCTGTTTTGATCTCTTGTATTATAAAAGGCTGTTTCTGAAAGCATTTGTTAGTACAATAATGTCTTGTGTCTTGACTAACTATATTTAATGTCCAAATGCCTGATTAAATATTTTCCTGCAAGTTGTCAGGTCTTTTTTCATTCATGGTTTTATGTAGGAAGGTCATCTAATTATATGACACCCTTTCAGTGAAGGAGAATGTGTTTGTTTCTTTTAATAATGACAAATAATGAAACTTATTTATGTAGGAAGTCAGAGAAATTTATTGGAGAATTACAACATGAGAAACATGGAAATAATAACAAAAACAAAAACACAACAACAACAAAAAACTTTTAATAGCATATTCATTACCAAGATGCTTGCAGGTAATGAAATAGTTGTCTGAAAGCCAGTATATTGGGTGATATAATACTGCTCATGTCAGTTTTCTGGACATGGTTACTATACATAATGTTGTTAATTACTATTAGGTTACTAAATTATTATTAGCTAATTAGTCAAGATAGGAGGCACTAGAAAAAAAAAAAAAAAAGGTTAAAAGCATTTGTTTTTACAAACTTTTAAAGCAACTTGTGGCTGGCTAGCCAGTTAGAGTGTTGTAATACTCCACAACAATCCTGCTGTTTGGGCTGCATCACTAGTCATATATTGCTCTTCAGCAAGGCTAACAAAGGCTTGGTCTAGAAGCAAAAAGTTGTAGTATCTATTACTTAATGTTAAAGAAATGACATTCAAAATATTGACCTTAACAAATGCAGAAAACTGATAGCAATGTGGTCATACATGCCACAAAATTATTTGAAGGAAAACATGTATGTATTTAACCACTGCTAAAGGAGTCCCAATAACAGATTAAAGACAAGCTATGTAACAGGTAAAATAAATCAGCAGAAAATAAAGCAGAGGTAGAATCACAAGCCAAATGGAGTTTAGAAAGCATGAATATTAGGGCTGTGCCAGTGGTTACCAACACCAATACAAATGTTGACTGTTACTTCACTGAGATGTAGATCTGGTCTTTTACTTATGATATATACTGTAGTTTTTGTCACAATTTGCTTTTTCTTAAGCTAATTTCTGTCATTTTACCACATTTCCAAATGTATGAATGCAGTGATTGACAAAAGAGGCAGAATAATAATAGTATTCTGGTGAGGAATTTAATTCAATGTGAGCTTGCTTTCTTCTTTATAATTTTAACCTCCTGGCTCTTTATTGTCAAAATGTATTTACCTCAGAAATAACAGTAAGGCAAGAATATCTATGAGACAAACATAGTTAACACAGAAACTAACATAAGTAATGTCTTAGAAATAAACAGAAATGAGGTTTAGAGGGTACCCCTAATCTCTGTAGGTCAGGTTACTAGATTATCAGTATCTCAAAAGCAGTGACATGCCTTTTATTTGTCTTCAGAGCACCATAAACACACATGTTGTTGGAGAAAAAAATAACAAGACTGTCACATTGGGGGCTCTTTATAAGTATACAACATGCAAATAGACTGTTTGTCCTCACCTTCATTGAGAGAGGAGTCTATTACAGAAATTGCCAGATATCCCAGACATTTTGACCTGAAGCCAGCATTTTAGGTTTTGCTCAAGTGTTGGTTTAACATTGTCTAATGTTCACGCACTGATGCTACATGTCACCATATTTTCCTGAAGTCACAACATTGCTGTCTTAAAAAGTACCATTCCTATACTGGCATGGAAGGTATCTGATGTGATCTCTTTTGGTTAAGCTGTCTAGTGTCTTATAAAGTTTATTTTATTATGTTGTGGAATAATTTGAATAGCAAAGAATATATTGCAAACCGTTCAGTTAGAAATGCTACTGTTCAGTAAAATCACATTACCTAGAACATTAAAACAATCATTGTAAAACATGATTTATAATGATTTGATCATGTTTGTAAAAAATAGATGACCATTGTACATTTACAGTTGACACAGAGGTCCCTAATGTCAAGAAAGCACGCTTGACCTTGATGGGTAGTTGCAATTCCATTTAAATCAATTGCCAATACAAGTCAAATGAAGTTCTTATTGCTGTCTAGTGTGCACTTCCCCATTTTTCTGACATTATTGGTCTACTCCAAGTCATTCTTCAATCTTTTAACAGCTGAAAGGGACCTGCATTCTGCAGCTTTATGGGAAAACAGCAGTAAGTTGTACTTCTGTGTTTTGAAAGCTTCCACTCTTTTTTTGCTGACTTTATGTCCAAGCTAAGCAAACCACATACCTTTATACATAAAATGGATTACTTGATCTGTTGATACCAAAGCCAAATATTTCAGTGAATATACAACACATCTTCTATGACTATGATTTCACTGGCCATTCAATTCATTTAATAGAAAATTAATTATTTTTTAACTCTGAAAATTTGAACTTTCTTAACTCTGAAAATCTTGTTATTAGTTTAGCTTTAGAAAAAGCTTTTACTACTTTAATTGGTGTATTTTCTAAACATCACTTATGTTAAAATGCTACTGAATACAATTTTCAGGGTGTTTTCTGGGGTGGAAGAGAAGGGGACACCACAACTCAGAAAAATAACTTGAAAACATATCCCCTGTGCATGTCTGGATACTTATTTTTTCAAAGGATTTTGGTAAAATTGGTGATGAATATAGAAAAAAAGACTTGAGACTGTTAAACACATTTTACATAAAACAAAATTGTTGGATATACTGAGCTTTCTAAAGATATCAGTTTTTTATGTTATTAACTTACTTGCAATGTTTTTACTCTTCTAAATGAATCTGTAAGTGTTAGTGTCTACCTTTTGACAAATGGGAGAACTGAAAGAACACAACATGACACTAAGCTTACAAGACGTAAAAAAAAAAACAAACAGAGATACTTCTCAAAGACAGGTAATACAAGCTATGTCTAATCCCCTCCTGCTCCTCCAGCCCCTCAACCTCTTTCATAAGTAGTCCAAGCCTTCAAAAGATCCTATATTAATGAGAATAATGGGAAAACTCAACTGGACTGATACGTTAACCTAAAAAACATAAAACAAATAAGAATTGATAACAACAACAACGAAGTGTTTCTGAATGCCAGTAGAAGCTGGCATGGGTAGTATTAACAGGTTGCTGCAATTAATGTAAAACTAATCATCAACCCTCCATGGAGAAATGCAAATTGCAAGTTGTTAGAAGGCCTGTTCTGTTCAATAGGATTTGTACTGCAGCTAATCCACTTAGCAGCATCTCATGTTTCTATGTCTCTTCCTTTCCCATTCTCATTGGTTCTGATCATTTACTTTCCTATGCTGGTGGAAACTGTATTACATGAAGCCATAGCTGTAGAATCAACCCTTTGGCATACGGGAATGTGTTACCCACACTGCCCTTACATATGCAATTGAAGTTCAAAGATTCAGCAGTATCTGATGATCCACCCATCTACTGGTGGGTAAGAATAGCTGCCTAGAACTTGCATTAGATTATAATCTCATGGGAAGAGATATCTGAAGGAAGACATTGAGTCTCATTTACCTCCCTTTGAAACAAATGATAAAAATCATAGTATCATTTCTGATTAATTCACTGGAGAGGCAAGTTCATGTGTAGTGTTGAAATGCAGAACACTGGAAGCCTAATGATTGACTTTACAAACCCAGTGTCATTGCTTTTAATTACGAGGAGAAATTCCTTTCAGAGCAAGTGTAACATGTGTTGTAAGTAAAACTTGTATACAGACGGGCAATGTTATTAGAATCAAATGTTTAGCAAGTATATTATTCAAAAGTTGCATGAGTTGAACTTTTTTTTTTTTTTTTTTTTTTAACACATTTTCTTTTGTAGCCCTTTTGAAGCTGAAAATCCCAAACATATGAGGCTATAAAACTTGTTATTTTATCACATAGTCTTTTCAGACATTGAAGATTTTCATCCATATATGTAACGAAACAACTTCCAGAAAAAAAAAAAAAAAAAGATAAATTTCATTTGTGCAGCCTTTTACTCAACATGAAAGCCATGTCTGAAAAAAGCCACCTGCTTCTTTATTGTTTGATATCAGAGACAGAATAATGTCCTATTTTAATATCGTACTGCTTGGCTATGTACTACACTAATTTGTTCTGTGACATCAATGAATCAAAGTAGAGTTCTTGATAGAAGAACATCAAAAGGAAATTAATCTCTCTATAATAGTATTAATAATTTCAGAATGCCCATGTTTTGCTCAATTATTGTAATCATTGAAAGCTGTGTTTCTGGGGACTGCTAGGTCAATATCACAATTGCTACACAAATTGAATGTGTAAGAGTGGTACTCTGGTGGCCAGTCAGGACTGATAGGAAAGAAGTTTGCTAAGCCTTCTTGGGAGAATTTAATGGTAACTTAAGGAAAGGAGACATGGAAGCATGAAATTGGTGGGGGAGGGGGGAAACTGGGAGAAAAAAGTCACTTTTGAAAATTTCAGAGAAGATGGTAGGCCTGTGATTCAAGGTGGAATCAGCAGAGTGTAACACATAAGGAACTGTGTGATACTGGAAGAAATGAATATGTATTATGCCTGTTGTAGCTACACAGTATGATACTTACTGACAGACTAGGACTGTATTTAGGGTTCCAGTTCTGTGCTGAGAACGGAACTAAATGAACACACAGGCCCAAATGTGTCACTGAAATAAATACTGGCAGTATGGATGTGCGATCAAAATATCCAAATGTATCAGAGACTGACTGCAGATTTCAAAGTAAGTGTAGTGGTTTTACTGTGCTAGGCAGCTGAACACCACAACCGCTCTCTCACTCCCCCTCCTCCATGGTATGGAATATCCCTTTGGTTGGTTTAGGTCAGCTGCCCTAGTGATGTTTCTCATTTTTTTGCCCACCCCCTAGGAGGGTTGGAGAGAGTCCTGATGCTGTGCCAGCACTTCTCAGCAGCAGACACAACACTGGTGTGATACCACTGCTGTTCTAGCTACAAGTGCAGAGCACAGCACTGTATGGGCTGCTGCAGGGAAAGTTAACATCCCAGCCAGACCCAGTACAGTAAGTAATAATCCATATAGGGATAAGATTTCAAGTAAATCTTGCATTTCCCTATTTTTATATTTACCACCTTTAACTTCACGCCTTTTCAGTTCTCCCCCTGCTGCCAACTGGTAGCATGCAGCAGTCTGTGGAGGTGGAGGTGCTCACCCAGCTTCTCTCTCACTTCTAAGATTCTCAATGGGACCAGGGAAGAAGAAAGGGTGAAAAAGCTCGTATGTCAAGATGAAGACTTTCCAATTACCATCACAAGTAAACAGACTTGACTTGGAAAAAAATAATTTAATTTATTGCCAATTAAAATAGATTTTGATGGTGAGAAACAAAGTCAAAATTGAAGAACCACCTTCACCTCACTCCCATCCTCCACAGGCTCAGATATGGCCAGTCCACAGAAGCTCCTCTCTGCTCCTTCTTCCTCCTCACACTTTTCCCCTGCTTCAGTGTGGGTCTTCTCCACAGGCCACAGTTCCTTCTACACAGTTCCTTCAAGAAACTGCCAACAGCTCCACTGTGGTGGATACCCACAGGGGAATCTCTGCTCTGGCATCAAGAGCATTTCCTTCTCCTTCTTTTCCTTTTTCTTTGCTCCTGATACCTAGTTATAGGCACCCAATACAGCTTTGTACTAACAATCTCGTAATATCTTTATTCATGTAAGACTGCCATTGATATTAATGAGCTTGGTTTTTGTCCGGGAAGATGCAGTGACTTCACCCTGTGAGGGTAATGATTCTATAAAATTCCTAACAAGAATGACATTTTTTCTTCATAGTGAGAATGATTTATTTATTTTTATTTTTTATTTTTATTTTTTTTTCTGTGTTGACTATGACATCTGATGTTTTTACAAGTTCTCTCCATCTATGACCATGGAATTTAATCTGTTATTAAGGACAGTAGTTAGCTGAGTAGACGCAGGACACTGGAAAGGCTGCCAGTGATTGTCAGTACAGAACTGGGGAGGAGCAATACAAGTGAAGCCATCTGCTTGTCTGTTCTAGTCCTTTCTTCACTTCCACCTTAGCTTTTTTTCTGCCCAAGCTGCAGTTTTCAATGGCAAATCTACTCATAAGGTGTTTGGTAGTATGACTGTGGAAGGAAAGGTTTCACTACTGTCACAGATTCACAACATACTCTCTGACCATTGCAAATTTTCTGTTTGGGTTGTTCACGCCTGTTTCATGAATAATAAAAAGGACAGGAATTGGAGGAAAACTGTGAGGTAATCCTCCTATAAGCATTTACCAAGAGTTTGTTCCAAATTGCTGTAATGAAAATTAAAGGAAACCTTCGTGCTTCTTCTGGTAGTTCCCAAGGGACAGAAAAACTTTGTGGTTTTGCATGCAAATCCCAAGGATCCACATTATCTGAAGAAGTCACAAGATTTTATTTTGTTTTATTTTATTTTATTTTGTTTTTATTTTATTTTATTTTATTTTATTTATTTTATCCATTATTTGATTGATTTATCATCATTTTATTATTTATTTATTTTTACTTTATTTATTATTATTTTATTTATTATATTATATTATATTATATTATATTATATTATATTATATTATATTATATTATATTATTTATTTATACATAGATACATGTTCTAAACAGCAGTGACCTAAGGAGAATTGTCCAAGTGAGAGACTGTACCCAAGGAAGTCTTGGAAAGTCACTCAGGTGTAAGCCCTGCACGTGCCATGTTCTTCTGTTGTTCTTCCCTGGAAAGCATAGTGATAATCTGCTTTCAGAGAACAGGCTTAACCACTTCCCCTGGCAGTTTTGTTCATAAAATCTTCTTCTTCTCCAGCTTCTAAATAACTTCAAATCTAGAAAACCATGAAGTCTAACTATGCCTGTATCTGAAGTAACGTTTTGACAATGTTTGTAAGCATGGAAACAGTATATGTAATTAAGGCTAATAGCTTATTTTCTTTATAAGGACAGTTAAATATCATGCCATATATAAGCATGTAGATTCAATGTCCATTTAGGTTTACTAAAATATTCACAGTCCACAGAAAAGTTTAGGTTATCAAATGCATAATGCATGGTAACTGTATGTACAATAGCTATTTATTTACTAGCTCTCTGCTTTTCTAAATTACTCCTACATAATATGTTTTATAAAGATACAACATGCAGTGTTTCCGGCGGAGTCCTGCAGGGAGAGATGCAATTAAGAATGTTATGCAATAATACATTAGTTTTTACACGGAATATATTTGTGAGCTTCATACATGCAAGCAGAAGTGCTGAGCTCAGTAATTCAGGTCTTTACATCTTTGCACCATATTGTCTATTTTAGCAGTTTTAGCACAAAGGCAGTAGTTCCAGAAACTGTATTGATGATAAGAAATAGACAATAGCTTATTAATTATTTGTACAATAATAATGAATATGTTACAACATAAAGGTTTGCCAGGTATTAGTTACATTTTTCCATTTTTAATAGACATATTTTATATATGAAAAAATCTGTAAAAGGGTGGTGATGAAGCAGAAATAAACTTTATTTTTGACAGTTGAATGCAATGACATTGTCAGTGAATACTTTTTCATAAATTATAAAAAATAATGAGAAAAACCTTTCTAGTCACTAATCATTTCTTTTTGTTAAAGCTGGACTTTCCTCATATTTCTTGTCTCTTGTCTAGGTTTTATGCTATACAGACGCTGGACTTCCTGAACAATTTTTTGATAGATTTTCTGTAGTTGCGTAAATGTAAGATGAAGGAAATCTTTTTAAAATATTTACCCTCAGTCTTTCTTCTCCTAACAATAATATCACATCTACTCTCTTCTCATTAAGATTCATAATGATTTCATTTTACTTTTTCCAAAATCAGGTCACCTAATTAAAATAAAAAAATAAAGAGCTTGCTTTATGATACTGAATGCAGTAGTTCAGCAGAAAAAAAAAATCAAATAAATGAGTTTTTAATACTCTGATAAATCATAGCAATACCTTTTACTGCCCAATTAATTTACTACTGCATACTGTAAATAACAATAATTAATAGCAGTGCTATTTTTTTTAACTTGGCCGGAGTTACCATCATGACCCTTGGTAATGGTGCAATAAAAGATTAAACCTTTTGAACTCTAGATGTGGGTGAATGTCTTTTGTGGGAAATAACACAAAGTTTCAGAACCTGAATTATTAGTCTTTTGTGAATTAAACCTGAACCTGTTAGGTAATTGTGAAAGCTTTATAAACAAATATCTGATAGCAAATACATTTGTGTGTAAGATTTTATTAATATTGTAATTTTAAGAAAAAAAAGAGAGAACTGAATGTATTCAGTTTTATAGAATCTCTGTCATATGATGCATAAATGTTGGGTAGAAATGTCTAAGTTAAAACTGAGAGGAAATAAAAAGTAATGATCCCCCCTGCCTCCCCTTTTCATTTTTTTGGAACTTACAAGTGATAAGATTAACTTCACAGAGTAATTACAAAATATTTTGCTCTTATAAAACATGTTAGGTATCCATGGTGATACATTCCTGAGTGCTCACTGACACATTTCTTTGAATTCTAGGTGGTGGTTTCCTTTCAATGCTTTAGAGCAAAAAAATGGATTCCGCCTTAGCAGATAATCCATAAGGTAAGGGTAACCTTGATTTTTCATGGGGTTTGCCATGTCTTTACAAATTGAAACTGTGATTAATTTTAGAATACCTGTGATCTACTTATAGTGTTTTGGAAGTAAAACTTAGTAGTATGGTTGATAATTTGATCTTCATGTTCAGTATTTTAAAGTAGAAGTTTTCATTCTCTGTGATGAATATATATAGAACACCTGTGGTGTCAGCTACCTGTAATCTTTATTATAGGAAAATTCTATTAAATATGGGAAATGTCAATATTGGTGTCATGCTGGTATCTTTACACTCCTCATTTTTATTTAATGTCTATTTTCTCATATTGTGCTAATGATTGTTTAAGGGCTACATATTCCTGTGTCAAAGAATCATATGAATGACTTGATTTCAATAAACTTTGTGTTCTTTAGTTTACATATTTGAGTGATCAGTAAAATATATTTGAACACTAGCTCTATTTCTGTGGAAATTTCACTGAGACAGGACAGGAAATTTAGTCAAAAACATCCAGGTGAAGATTGTGACTGGAAAGATATTAACTAGTGTAACAGAAGCAATTCATAAATCTCCCCAGAACAGATATATTCTAGAAAGATTTGACATAAGCTGATAAAGTAGATTTTCAATTGGGTCAACAGCATTGTAATATGCAGGGTCAGTGTCTCAAAATTTAGAATAATTTTTAAACTTTCAATATGTTTACTAACATTTACCTGATTAGAAGCTGCCATAATTATATAAACTAGACAGCATTATAGTATTGGTGATGAAGATCTTTCTAAGGAAACAGTGACTACATTTTCTGGCTGAAAGGAAAAACTTCTGAATTTTTGATTCAGTCTTACTTGAGGACAAATCTAAAAAATACTAAAACATGTTCTGATAGTTAGCATTCAGGAAATGAAATGAAAATACCATCAGCAAATGAATGTTCCATTAATTCATCCCTTCTTTATTCTGTTTTTGACTGCATCAATAAGTTTCATATGCTAGGACAAAACATATCGGGAAAAAAAATCTTTATTGCATTGTTATTTGGGAAAAATTGGTTCCAATATTTTTTTAAGAACAATGAATGCAATTTAGAAATGTCATTGATACTAAGCGTTATTGATTGATGATAGATGGGAGTATACCAGGTTTATTTATGTGGTAATGAGCACATGTTAGTATATGAGACATATGGTTAAAATTTGTAAAAAGTGATTTAGGAACCTAATTCACTTCTCTCAGGTTATTTAGTTATTTCTGAAGATATTATTATCCCTCTGGTAGTAAGTAAATTGCATGAGGAAGATCTGTGATAATAATAGATGGGCTGAATTCTGCAGGTCAGTTCCACACTCATCCAACAAGAGTTGCTGCAGAGAATGAGGAAACCTTCAACGTAACTTGTGTAAGGGAAGCCATGAAGTTACACAAGCTGTTCTTTCCATTTCCTCTCTGCACTGAGTCCATCTTCAGTGCAGAGAGGAAATGACCATGCTTCTTGATTTTGTGATGTTCTAATTTCAGTTTAGTATCTAGAAATGCCTATTTTACCACATGGAGACACAAGATAAAACTGGGAGTTTTCTCTAAGGTGTTGTTAACTTGCATTTATACTGAATTAAAACTTACAAGACAGCACTTTCAAGATGTGCTTGCTCCCCAAGAGCTTCAGAATGTCAACACCTGTGATCTCAGAATTGCCTAACATTAAAAAAAAAACAACTACATAATCAAAGAAAGTACACATTTAGACATTCTATTATAGACACAATTTTGCAAATATTTTGTTATTTTAGTTCATATCATTTTTTAAGAGAATCAGGATGTCTGTAACAAAATAAAATTACCAAATTATATTGTAGCAGTATGCCAATTTCAATGGATCTACAATGTGACAGTAAAGATTATTTGTATGCATTGAACTTTATGTATGTGTCTAAACAACAACACAATTTATGGTAGCTTGTAACCTATGTGTACAGTTGGATAAACAGTTTAAGTGTTCATGTGCATTATTTTTGTATGATGGAGTGCAGTATAGTAAGTACACCCAAAAGGATAATACTGCTCACTCCTCTTGTGCTGGAGAGACTAGCATGGACTGGCCATTTAGGGCTATCAGTAAGCCAATACTGTGCTAGGGTGAAAGGAAGCATATGAATCATAAATGTAGCATGCTTCACCTGTTTTGTTGCTAGCTTTATGATTTCACGCTGCTTAAGCATTATGATTTTGTGATTGAACTGTCTGTTTTCCTACCTTGCCATGTAATAAGATGACATTGAAGAAAACCCTCTTTGGGTTGTAACATGTTTAATCATACCAACATTTGATCTGAATATCTGAAATAGCCCTGATTTGCCCTCTGTTCTCAGTTTGTGAATCTACACTCTCTTTTAAATTACTGAATGGATACTTCAAAGAGAAGAATAACATGAGTCAAGAAGTTTTCTTCAGTTTGAGAATGTTTGACTCCACGTTGTTGTTCACTTTTTCTTCCATATCATCTCATGTATATATTTCATGGTTGTTATGCAGTTAATAGAAACAAGGATAAAAAGGCTCTAGCATCTTTCCTGTCAATTAAAATCCATGTCTGCATGCAATTTTTTATTAAATATCCATAGATAATAATATTTTGTTTTAAAAGAATACCTGTATTTCCAGTGAAGAGCCTTGTGCTAGTAGATCCCTTAGGACTGATTATGGTAAGCCGGTCTTTTTTATTAAGTAAAATCATCCTTAGTGGCACTTCGAAAGAGTGAATTCTGCTATCCCCTTTTGAAAAATTCTGCAATACTCTGGCATCAATTTTGGTTTAACATAAATTAAGATAACTCCAAGGATGATCCAGCTGTGTCAAAATAATTGTGTCTTTTGTGGCCATTATTCAGGAGGGGATTGGCTGGACTGCTGCTGCCAGAATTCCTCATTACTGCCGTGCTCCTGACATATGATGCATGCTCCCTCTAAGATACTGATGGTATTAGCTGTCAGGTTAAACCATCTTATGGAATTAAAAAAAGCCATACCAATGTTCAGGATCGCCTCATGATGTCTGCTAGGCAACCAAATTGTAGATGAGGTGGAATTGGTATTCAGAGTTTTTTTTCCTCTAGTTCCTTGAGTATTCTGTAGCTTTACTGATGATTAAAAACCTCAAAACAAAAAAGAAATGCCAAGTCTGGGAAAAAGAATCAGGTGTTCTTCAGGGCTCTGTTCTACACCTTAGTTTGAACCTAAGTACTCTCAGCCCTGTAGTGTGAATGGGCAGAGCATAGGCTCCTGTCGGCCTGGTCATGGCCAGAGCTTTCTTACTATCTTTGTCATATAGTTAGTACTTAATATATTTATCTACAGAAGTGTAATCAAAAACTAGTCATTAATATTGCTGTTTCATCTAATTTTAGTAAAAAATGGGTAGAGATCATTCACTATAATTAATAATTTAATTAAGTTAATGGATACTAAATCATAGCCAGAACTATACTGGTAATAAAGTAGTTGTTCATGAAGATGAGGATAAACATCTTCTAAAGGTATGGACGTACTTAATTCCCACTAATCTTCAAATATTCTTCAGAGCACATTCCTCTTTTTTGGGGGGTTTTGTTACAAATTGGAAGCTAACTGCATCTTTTAAAAGTGAACCTTCAAAGTTGCTGCTGATCTGTCATTGCTTTGTAATATCTATAGATAAAATGGGTGTAAATAATATTGCTAGTATGTGTGGTTAATTCTGTTAACTTCATAATGATTTTTAACAGTTCTCTCATAGCTGTGGGCAGTGTAGTGGTGAATCATTTCTCCATGTCTGTGAAAAACATCGTTAAGGAACATTTGCTTGGAACTCTGAGTGCCAGTGGTAATTTTACCAGAGATCTTGTGGAAGGAGGAGTAACGTGGTTGTCTCCCAGTCCACTCTTTATATTCTTCCTGTGGCCTACAAAGTTCCCAGACTTCCAGGTCACTTCAAGCCATCTTGAGTTCTGACAACTGGTTATGATAAATAATTAGATAATTAGCCAAAATGTGGTAATCAACTCTTTTATTGTGCCATAATAAATTTCTATTTATAGCCAAGCAGAACCCAGCCAGTACATCTTAGTTTTTGTCTAAGCAAATTAACATTTGAAACTGTAACTGTTAGAAATGGTAACTGTTAGAAATGGTGCAGGTACCTGCACTCTACAGGTACCTGAAGGGAGGCTGTAGCGAGGTGGCAGTTGGTCTATTCTCCCACGTGCCTGGTGACAGGACGAGGGGGAATGGGCTAACGTTGCGCCAGGGGAGGTTTAGGTTGGATATTAGGAAGAACTTCTTTACTGAAAGGGTTGTTAGTCACTGGAATAGGCTGCCCAGGGAAGTGGTTGAGTCACCATCCCTGGAGGTCTTTAAAAGACGTTTAGATGTAGAGCTTAGGGATATGGTTTACTGGAAGATTTGTTAGCGTTAGGTCAGAGGCTGGACTCGGTGATCTTGGAGGTCTCTGCCAACCTAGACTATTGTGTGATTCTGTGAATTTTTTCTTACTATTTTATTTCTGCATATTACTTCAGGCAGGAGTAGATAAATTTGAAGTATTTTGAACAGAGTATCTCACTCCTGAAGATCTTTTTGTGCTCTTTCAAAGAAAAAGATGGAAGTTTTGTTTTGGATTCAGAGGAAGCAAAATCAAACTCTCAGTCAGTTTAGGCATAAAAAATGAACAAAGGGATTTGACACAATTATTTGTCATTTATATTGTTCAGAGTACACATTTCTTTTATTTGACTTTTTTTCCTCTTCTGAATAATTTATTTTTTATCAACTTAATGTTTTATGCTTTGGATTTTTATAGTACATTTGCATTTCTGATGCTGCTATAAGACAGGAGCAATAGGACTTGATAACAGTAGTGAGGATGACACAAACGCTTCAGAAATTACAGAGATAAAAGTTCGCTACCGTTACTGTAGCTTTAGAGCCATTACTTATAGGAACAATGGAACAATGACCACTGTGTTTCAGATAAAGCAGTGTCATTGGTTTAAAACAGTTTTTATAAACAATTAAATTTATTTTTGTTTTGTTTTCCTTTAGTATTCTGAAAGTTTTGGGTTTGAACTTGCATTGTTTTCTCATCATTACTGAATTTTAGAAACAATAAAAAAGAAGAAAATGAGATTTCTTTACATAATAATGCAGCTGTAGGAGTTGTTAGATGAGAAGGAATACCAATTAACAGGAGTCTTGTGATAAAATCATAAGTGTTGCCAACACAGTAACAAGCAAGAGAGAGAGAAATCAAAATAAGCATCCATTTTGCACTGTTTAGACATTTTCATATTCAGCTTCCTGGAAAATTATACTATTATGTTTCCTTTCATGTGGATTCCCTTTGGTAATATGTTGGACATAGATAGTCTGCTCACCTGGCTGTCCTTACTGTCCTACCTTACACAGGTGACATTCAGTCATTAACAAAATGCATTCTGAGATGATGTATAGATTCCACATCAAATCTGAAAGAAACTGTCTTTTCCTGTGGCACATGACTGAGATGAAAAGAAAAATCTAAATTTCATATCTCCTGGAGAAAATGAGAAAGAGCTGCTGAGAAAAAAGGTGGATTCTTCTCTTGCATCTGAAAAGAACTCTAATAACTTTCTGACTACCGATTAGTACATATATATTGTTTCCCAAGTATTGACTGAAACTACTTAAGGATTTAAGATGAAGAATTATTTTAAGAAGGTGGAAATGTGTTGAATTGCTTAGTTCACTGATGGTTGTTTATGTTGAATTTTACTGATTCATATAGATCAAGTTTATTATATGGATGGCTGACCCATGGAGAATATGAGAAAAAGCAGATATTATTGAAAGCAATTTAATAGTGACCTAAATGAATATTAGTATAAAGATATATAGTAAAAATATTGTATGCATATGTGTGTATATATACTGCAGGAATATGTAAAACAAATCTAGTAATTTTCGAAAAGCTTCTCAAACTTTAGTGCAATTAATAGATATAACTGCATCTAATTAATAGGTGAGGGAAAAAAGGTGCTAAGAGTAGTAACTGTGAGTTGCTTATACTCTCATGCACACAGCTGTATATAGATAAGCATGCAAGTTGCTAACTGTACTGAAATCAGATTACTATACTAAATGCAGAAGCCATTTGTTACAGAACAGCAGTTCTTATTCACAAAACTACTGTCTTTATCAGTGGTAGATTTTTGTTTTTCCCTTGAGATGAGATGATGCTACACATTATTTCTTTAGTAACCTGTTCATCAGTTTTCTTGATAGTGAGTTATTTCTTGTGACTGAATATTTGTATTACTACCTGGTAAGTCTACGAAGCTGGTAGTCCAGTGTAATCAACAGTATAAGAAAGATCTATGGGGAAAGGATGCATTAGGCTTAGTTCATCCCATGCTATGACATTTTCTGCCATTTGAGACATCCTGATTATCTATAAGGTGTTCTCAATGGGTTGATATCCTCTCAATCTCTAGGAAACCTGCACCTTTTTCAGCAGCTGGTAACCTAGGTTGTCTTAAAAAGTACTAGCTACTAAACCTACAGGTTTAAGGACCTGTAATGAGCCCACATATTAAGATGGTAAAAGTTGGTAAAAGAAGTTGTCAGTGAGCATGAAAAGGAATGTGAAAAACAAACCTGGAGCACTTGAATATAACTAAATTTCCTCCTCCCCCCCCCGCCCCCCCCCCCCCCCCCCAATATTTAAAGGTAGGTGAATGAGTTCCAGAGAGATAGAACATGAGGAAATTGCATTTCTTGTTAAAATCGTATTTTAAACAGTATGAAAGCTCCTGCTAAACCCTCTCAACTGTGAGCTATATCTTATGATGAATTGTATCTCTGTGCAAATTCTGTCTTCTGAAGGCTGAAGACAATATTGTTCCAGACTTCTGCTGAGGAATACCACACAGATGTTCATGGATCATGATGTTCTATTTTCCATTGATCAATAACTATCATCTGTCCCCTGAAGTAGCTATTTTCTGTGTTTAGAAAAAGAGCAGTCTGTGGGGGAACTGAGGAAGCATGGGTTTTAGTGATGTGTTCAAAATTATATGAGAAATATCCCTAGCAAAGCTAGGAATAAACTTCAGACCTCTTGATCTCTATTCTTTAACTACAAAACTGATTTCTCTTTGGCAAAGCCCTCTTTCAGTTCTGCTCATACCTCATTTTATCCATCTGAACATCTTAGTACTTTCTGTAACATAGTTAAATTTTGGAAGATGGACATAGTTCAGGAAAATAGCTTGCACAGTGAGATCCTTTGTGCAAAATACATTCCAAAGCAATTGTTTAATTCAAGTGAACATTTTGAAATCTTGACTCAGGATAGGACCACATATAGTAGTTTACATGCTGTAATAATCAGAAAGTAAGAAAAATTAAAAGGTATAAAACAAGCAGTTCCAGGTAGTTTCAGGACTGCCAGACTTTCAGGTGAAATAATGACAATCCTTTTTTTTTTTTTTTTTTTTTTTTTTTCTTGTGGTAGAACATAGTGATGTCCTTATTCTCTTTATACATTAACCAGTAATCCAAATGCCTGTCCCCCGCCCCCCACAGTTACCTTAGGTACAGATGAAATCAATTCTGTATTCTTGAGCCTGTTGTAAGCAGAATGCCATTTGGTATATATGCTATTCGGTAATTTCATCGTATTCTTTTAAACCTTCAATAGCTACTAAAATGGGTTTATGAGGTAGAGAGTCTCAAATGATGCCTTCTGTATATATTGTGCTTTCTTGAGATAAAAACAATGATACTGTTAATTATATATTTCAATTAAAGTAACCATACTATGTAACTGCTGCATAGGTACATGATTGAAATAGAAATTGAAGTGGAAAAAAAATAAAGGAAAAAATATAAAGCAGAAAAGAAAAGCAAAGAAAAGAAAAGAAAAGAAAGGAAAAGAAAAGAAAAGAAAAGAAAGGAAAAGAAAGGAAAAGAAAAGAAAGGAAAAGAAAAGAAAAGAAAGGAAAAGAAAAGAAAGGAAAAGAAAAGAAAGGAAAAGAAAAGAAAAGAAAGCAGAGCAGCTGCTTACAACTGCCTGAAAGAAAATTATCTCTTATCCTAGCTTCTTCCTGCTAAATAAAATGTGATGTGATCAGGTCACTGCATGTAAAATGCTGTAAGAATGTGATCTGTACTTCATCATTATAAAATTCAAACATTCTCAAACCTTTTATTCCACCCTGTTCATATTTATCTTTTTGGTCCTGCCTTCATTGGGTACCACATTTGTATTGAGAAATTGTAGGTACTTGGAGACGTATTGATGGGCTGAAGACAGTTCAAAATGTAGAGTGCTGTGGCTTTGCATATCATTACACCTAGTTCGCTCTTTGCCTCTTGAAAGCTGTCGATTTGTGCATTATTGCTATTCAGGCTGATAAATGACAGTAATTGTTCTTAAGTTGAAGAACTCGCTTAATGTGCCGACTTGCTTGGGAATTCTGAGCACCAGGGTTAAACTAGTGCTCCACTGGTTCTAACAAAAAGGTCTTTTCCAGCTCAGAATAGATACTTAATTGAATTACTTCAGTTTTCATGCATTTGCAGCTTTGCACTTGAAGAAAAAATATTCATAACAAGATCAGGGAATTCAGAGCTGTTCACAGGGAGGTCAGGCTTGGTGTGTGCCCCCACTTCAAAGCACCTGCTCCCAGTGGTGCTACCACAATTAAAAAAAAAAAAAAAAAAAAGAAAGAAAAAAAAAGAGAGGGAGAATAGTTTAGTCCTATAATGGCACTGGAAAAGACATAAAAATGGATGGAGATGTATCCCTGTATCCCTCTTCTTTCTTATAGTATCCCAGTGGTGGAACTTAGCAAGACATTCTTATAAAGATGAAATGCAGCTCATTTTGTGGGATTATTTATTTATTTATTTTATTTTAAGCAGTGCTTTTCCTTGTGTAGTAGTACTGATTTTTCAATTGATTTAGTCTAGGAATGATATCCTAAGCCTCTGCTAATTCTGAAAAAAAAAGTTTTTCTCAGGTATAACTCGAGAACAATTCTAAGTTATGAAAACACTGGAAAGTGATAAATTCAATATTTGTTTAGTCAGCTTAGTAAACAGAACTCCCTTTCCTTAGTCTTAAAAAAGAAGATTCTTTGCAGTTACATAAATGTGATAGATGGTCAGTGGATAACATTATCAGAAAGTTATACATGTTTCATTTACAAAGTTTTGTGATCGCTGCCCTGTGCAGTCTGGACATATGAACTCTCATTCATATAGTCTCCTCAGAGCCGGGCTTTTAAATTGGCCGCCTACATCTGCCAATAATCACTTATCAACCTTTATGAATTTGAGTGTAGATATGATGTTTTGGACCCCTGAAGACTTTGCATGGATATGCAGATGTACCCAGCGTGTATCAGTTCATTCCAGAATACTGCTAACACTGACAATCAAGCAATCAAGAGAGGGTTATACTACTTGTCATCTGTATATGAGGCATGTTATTTTGGATTATTGTCATTAAAGTAGGTAAACTTGTTTTCACTGGAAACACTTGCCAGCTCTTAGGAGAACATCAGTGTTGCTTAGATTAGATGTTGGGGTGCATCCATTGAATGCAAAAGAAATACTCTGTTATGAAGGCCCTAATAAAATCAATTTTCTTTCTTCCTACTCCTTTTGTTACAATACAGATTTCTTACTTCTACAGATACTTTTTCATTTACTGAGCTAGAAGGCATTGAAGATATTGGTTAAGTTCCTCCATTCCATGCCTTAAATACATTTTCCAGTGAGAAAAGACCCATTGCCTTAGTATAATAGTCTGGAAAATTTAGATTTCCTTCAAGATGCCTTTTTACTTATTTTTCCTCACTTGTCTGCTTTGAAATTAAACAAATAGTCATTAAATACCTTTCTTACTCTAATAATAGGTAAATGACATTAAATGAGTGCAAAGGAACGTGGACTTCTTAGGCCTTGCATGATTACTGTATTTCTTTTTCAATTTTATGCAACCACTTTTCTTGACCGAACTCATATTTGTTATTCATGAAACCTGAAGCCATTGCAGCATAAACCTTAATGGATGCTATCTTTCACATGCTGATCTTCACATGCCCAGTTTTCTTGCAGGGTCTATGTTAGAAGGTTAAAGAATAGCGTGACTCAAGCATATATTTTATTTTTCTTAATCTTCTCTTCTCCAGTTCTTCAGATCTTTGCTATTCAAAGTAAAGATACAGAAGGAAGTATGAAAGTTCAGCTTTTAGAAGAACTTTGGAAATAAATAATTCAGAACTGTTATGTTATTGGGCACATTTAATGTCCGTCAATGAGTTTTATGTAATTGCTAATACACTTTTGCAGAAATTAATTTTATTTTAAAGTAAAATGCTAAATCCTCCTAGTTCTAGGAGAACTTTAAAAACATAGATCTCATTGCAGATTTGGTTCTGGCAACGTTAATAGTATATTGTATGCACTTTTCAAACACAGCATGTCTCTGCTGAAGACAAACATCTCCTTCTGAATGTACGGACTAAAGTAACATACTCTTTATTGAAATATTGAAAGTACTGTGTTATAGGAAAGATAACACTAAAGTAAAAAGTGTTTTGATTGGGAGAGTTAATTTGTATTTTTCTCTCCATGTGTTTCATTTTTCCTTTCAAAGGATCATAAAAAGTGTTATAAGAATATGGTCTTGTGGTTCGACATCATGCTGAATCTGTAATTATAATTTCCAGCTGGTTGACTCTTGATTGACCTAGTGGAAATACTCTTCAGTGACTGAAACATCAGTCTTTAAAGCCTTTGCCTAGCTCTGTTCAGCTCTTCAAGTGGTTGTGGCTTTAAGTTTGGAGTGATCTTGGTTGCTTCTGGATTTGTCACACAGGTGGGCTGCTGCTGGCTGGTTGTGGTCATTTTATGCCTGGGCATAACTTGGCTTTGCCCAGATATGCACTGTTAATGTGATCCAACCAGAGAAAACCATGCAGATGTTTTTTGGTTGAAAAGGTGGGTAGAGAGGGTTTACTACTTATTTTAATCTGTGTTCTATACATAGATGTGCCAGTATTAATTTCTGTTATGTATTCAGTGTATTTTCTGAATTCGAACTCTACTACTTTAATTGGTTATGCAAAGCCATTTCTTGTGAAGCTGTCTACAACAGGAACCTCATCAAAATTGACCAACTGCTTCCTTCAGGAAGGAAAAGGAAGGCAAATTAATCCTTGCATGGAATGAAAAATTTTCTTCAGAAAAGTATCTACCAGAGCCTGGAGTAGAATGGATCTTCAGGCAAAATTCCTATTTAAAGCTTACTTAAATTTTATGCCCTGTGTGACATACTCTGTAGCACAATGTTTTCTTCTAAAAGGATGAACTCTTCTGCTGTAGGCATGCAAGTACTGTTATAACAGTCTGTGCATCAACCTTCATTTAAGTTTGCCCAATATTTGTAATTAAAAACTGTTTTTCTGTGTCTTGAAACTTTGTTAAATGTCACCTGTTGTTATGGGCCCAAACTTGCAAGTTCCTGAAACATTTGAGTGTTTTAAATAAAACATTTTAGGTGTTTCTGAGAACTAAGTTAGAGAAAATATGCTGTTGGTTAATGTTCAAATAACCTTACACCTGTTTTTTGGAAATTTTGATATTCCCTTTCTTTGCAATAGATATTTAGAAGAAGGGCACATTCTATTTTATTTTATTTTTTGCATTTCAGTGTCCATTTAAAAACAAACAAACAATTGTCACTAGTACATGTTCATCTGTTCATCAGAAAACTTGGCAGGTAAGCTTGCTGCAGCCAGGGTCAAGATTTCTGCTTTAGAAAAAGCTATGTTAGAATTTAATTACATCTTAAAAGTGACCTCTTGGAATTTTAATGTTTGTTGATGAAATGTCATTGTTATTACACTAGAAGAAATAATTTCAGTATTGTGAAAGCATTAAAGGTTAGTTAGCTATTTGGAAGTTGTCCCACCAACTGCATAGTGTTCTGGCTCCAGTTTCCTTGCTGACTAAAGAATTGTAGGGATTTTGGTACTCTGACATGGATATTACTTGTGTAGCCAAGCTGGTTGATGGGATCCTGCTGTGTCATGAGGGACAGAGGAAAAGTTGCAGATGAAATAACAGTAACACTTGTCCAAACCAGATTTTCCTGTAGAGGAGTAAAAAGTGATTGTGATGTTTTTTGGCTTTTTGATTTTTATTTTATATTAAGACAAAAGTCTCAGTCATTCTTTACATCAAATCACCTTCCTCCCCCAACACTTTTCTTTTCCCTCACCCAGCCTCAGTGCTTGCTACAGAACCTCATTGTACAAACCTCTGCAACTGGCACGACAGTCACAAACCACCTGGGCCAAATTGTTTGCAAGGGTGTTCAACTGCTCAGTTCAGCAGCTGAAGCAATTACAATTCCAGCAAACCCTCTCTGTTCCTGTTCTCATACCTTTGTGAGGAAAAAAATTTTTTTTTTTTTTTTTTTTTTTTTTTTTTTTTTTTTTTTTTTTTTTCCCTGATGGAAAAGGTACATACGTAGAGTGTGTGAATATATAAATCTGGTGTAAAAAAAAAAATGTATTCTGTGTGTGAGAGAGTTTTAACAAGAACTGTTTGATGCAACAATTGTTACCTCATGGCAAGTTAGACTTTTTGCTTACCTTTAAATTCTTCCATGAAAATTGTGGAGGTCAACCCCAAACATTCTTATGTCATGACTCAGGCCTTCTATAGTAATATTGCTGGTATAGAATTTGAAGTTTTGTAATATAGAAAATATTTGTCCTTTGTTTTCTTTGAGCTTGGGGTTTGTTAGAGTAGACTTAGGGTTTTTTTTTTTTAATGCTTTAAGAAAGCATTTGTAACATTTTTTTTTTTTTTTTTTGGAAAAAAAAAGGATTGGAAACACTAAGAAGTGTAGTATTTTCTGAGCAGATGCAGACATCTTATTCCATTATGCTTAAATTATGCTTAAATTGTGGACATATTTTAGCAATTAAACTTCTTCAAACTGAAATTGAGATTTGCAGTATTCAGACCACAGGTGAAGCAATCAGCTAGCAAGGATCTGGAATTTTCACCTAGCAATGCATGATTAAACCATAGTGTAGTTCATACAAAGCAAATCAAAAAAATTAAGAGGAATTTGCAGCACTTACAATAAGCTTCATATTTATGCAGTAGAATTCAGATAAATTTAAATGTGTGTAAATACTTCTCTCTGTTATGACTATTGTTAAGAAGTATAGTACTGTGTATGTCACAAAGGAGGTTCTGTTAAATTTCTCCCTTTGTGTACCTGCATAGGTATTCTGTAAGAATTTCATGCTTGGTAGAAATCAGCTAAGAACTTCAATGGTTAGGCAAGCACAGTAGCTTCCACCACTTCTCTTTAGAAATCTGGAAATGGAAGCATAAAAATCACCAAGTCTAGAAGGCTTTGGAAGAATCATTGGCCTGAGTTAGGCTAAAAAAACAGAGATTCTTGGCTCTCTTAATAATTCATGTCTTTATTTTTCCATAGTTTTTTAGAATCACTTCTGTAAGACTTGTGATAATGCAAATAAAACAAGTAAAACTCTAAATACATCTTCAGAAGTATAATCCAATTTTTAATTTAGAAGTTCTTATTCATTGTGAACTTTTTTTATAGTCTCACCAAGTGTAGGTGGGGAGAGTCACAGAAAGACAGAAATATTGGTCTCAAAGAACTGCATGTTTTATCTGTTTCTCTTTTCATGAAAACTGCATGTTTCTCTTCTGTCCAGGGAAGTGGTAGAGTGCCTATCCCTGGAGTTTTTTTTTAGAGATGTGTGGATGGGACACTAAGGGATGTGCTTTAGCGGTGGGACTTGCCAGTTCAAGTTAATGGTCGGTGTCGGTGACCTTGAAGGTCTTTTCCAACTTAGATGATTATACAGTCTCATTTTCTATAAGATATCTGCCTAGACTAAGTTGTACTCCAGGATCCAAGCTCATTTCCTAAACTTAGCTCTTTGAGTTGGTTCTGCATTCAACTTTGTTTCTGTGAAAATACAAGAAATTTGATATAATTACAGTGTGCCACAGTAGTTAATAATGTTTGATTTCTGTTCATGGAGCATACCAGATAGATTTCAAGGATATTTTAATCTTAAAATCAAGTGGTAGAAAGATAAGGCAAAGCATTGGTTTGTTTTGTTGTAACAGATACATTTGTTGCCAAGACTGACCATCAAGTGGCTTTGACAGAGACAGCTAAAATGGATAGCTAATTAATGTCCTTTTTTATTATTCATGTTTCTGTCCTTCATGTGGTGGTTGTGAATAGTTTAGTGCCATTTGCTAAAATATCAGGCATTTTTACACATTTGGTGTATTCAATGGCAAATACTTGATGTAAAGTCTGCAGTTTTACTCCATAACCAGATTGTAAAATATGAACTGAATTAATCATAACTGCAAAGAATAATGGCACATTTTCTCTTATTTTATCTTTACTGCCTTTCAGATCATGGTTTAAAACCTTCTACATCTGGTGCACAGAATGAGGCAGCAGCTCTGATAGTGGATAGCAAGAGGCAAAGGTCAAACCAGAGGCTGCACAAATATTGTGCACTGGATTTATTGTTTTAATTAAGAGTGTGGCAGTTCATCATAAACTGTTTATGGTGTTTTTGCACAGTGCAGCATTTTGAAATCAGCTGTTTTAATGAAAACATAATGTCATATCTGTCAAAGTTCTAAATATTTTGAAAGTGAAATATAGAAACAAGAACTTTAATTCTGGGTTTACTGGGATTAGCTCTTAGAATTGTTTTAAAATCCCTTATGTGTCATATCACAGGTAGCATAGTTCTATCTTAGAAAGGGAGTGGAAAGCACTGTATGGAGCTTGTTATTTAATTGTGAAAATACACGCTGAGGGTTAATGTATTGAAAGACAAAACTATTATGGCTTCTGTTGGAATACTGGAATTATAAGCAGCTAACTTATTTATGTTTAATATGTAAATATTGTATCCTGATAGTGTTTTTAAAAAGCAAGAGCAGAAAAGCAAGCAACCCCAAAACAAATGTATCCTTAAGTCTGGAAAGAAAGAAATACAGCGTGGGTAATATGGATGCTGTGATATATCAGCATCAGGGTCTCTGTAACTAATTATTTACAAGACTTAATGTCTTTTTTTTGTGGACTTCTAAGGCTGAGCAGCTTGTAGTCTAGCAATTGTCTGCTATTGTTATGTATTCATGTAGATATGTAAAGCAATTTTGCTTACATTTTTGTATAGTCTGATAAAATATTTGTATAATCTGAAAATTGTATTTTTGTAGTAGTCTCATTGGAAAATAGAAATTAAGTCTGTCATTAGATGCTAGGCCACAGTAGTTGACTGAGCAGGGTAATGTATGTTACATTTTGTGCTATACTTGGTCAAGTTTCATATATATTGTATTCCACATTATTTTATTAAATTTAATATCTGCACTTCCTATTACCAGACATGACTCTCATTCAAAGCACAGAGGCACAGTTCTCTAATCAGAAGTGACAAGCTATATACTTTCTTTCAGCCATTATTCGGTAGCCTAGAGCAAGGAGCTCTGTTTCCTTGAAAATGTTTTGAATTGGGTTATTTTTATTGAAGTATTAAAGTAATTCTTCAGATTTTAGCCTATTATTTAAACACTTTTGGGAGAATGCAATAACCTTTTGATTCTATATAGCCTTTGTTATGTTAACAATTGTAGCTGCCGAATGTATCTTTTTAATGCTTGTTATGTAAGTGTCTGGGGAAAAAAATCATCCATCTGATAGAAACGAACAATATTTAGGAAATAAACAGGATTAGTTGGCTAAATTAGTTTACTATTAAGGTATGATATTAAAGTGACTCGCTATTTAAATATACCTATAGAGTCTAGTCACCATACCTTCACTGACAAATTTACATGATTAACTGTCTACTAATTTGTTATGAGGTTCATATTTGGCAGGTTAATTCTTAAGGAGTCTGAAAATGGTGCCTTCTTATTATATGGCAATCTATCACTTGTGGTAATGTTGGTTAAAGTCCTCTACAAAGCCTAATGTTTAGTTTTGTTGAATGTCTTTGTTTAAAAAGACTTCTGGAATCTTTGCAAATTTTGTACCACTTCCTTTTTCCCTTATGCTAGAGAGGTATGAAAATGTCATAATAGCTAGGGGAGATTTGGTATTAAAGAAGAAAGTAAACAGTTGTTTGCTGTTACTTAGTATGACCATTGTGTTAAACATCTGCTTTCTTTATCAATATTCTGTATGACTTTTGTACATTTAAAAGCTTGCTGGGAGCTAATGCCACTACCTGACTGACCAGGATGATCCTAGATCTAAACACAGCTGCATGTGTATATTATCAATTCCAAATTACCACGCTATTTTGTCATTCAGATGAATGAAAATGTAGCAGATTCACAGGTGATAACAGAACATGCTAAACAAGGAAAGAAATGGAGAAAGTACTGATGAGTATTTTAATGAAAAAGTAGGAAGTATTGCTGTCAGTGTTGGAAATATGTATGGTGAAAACAGGGTTAAGTTGCGTTACGCTACCGAGCATGGTTTTGTATGCAGTTTTGATGAAGTAATTACCTGCATGGTACACTGTTTGATTTGGAAATACAAACTATCACATGCACAAATACATGCTGTTCTCTATGGGAAATATGTCCCTGAATAGAATTTCAGAACTACAGTTCTGCCAGTTTGGTGGAATTAGAATTAGAATTTAACTATGTAAGTAACTAACAAAATCCCTTATTACTACTTGAAAAATTAGGATAGATAATAATGAAGTAGTCCCCGAAAGGAATATTAAAATAAGCAGCTGATGGGAAATGGTAGAGTACAACTTGTCAGAGATGACTGAAACACATTAGAAGTAAACACTTACTCTAATAATAACCAACTCCACACAGAGAATTAAAGCATCAGCAGATTAATGACATTACAGGTCTAAAATGTTACAGAAAATTAGTCAAGTAGTATACACTTCTGAAATTTTCTACATCTTTCCTACGTGAAACTTGCATCATGTCAGTTTAGTGGAACATTACTAAAAACAGGTGTGCAAAATTGGGAAAGACATGAGTTACTTGACAGGGAATCATACAAATTGTTCTCGTATTTCAGTAGATCTAATGTATCCTACCCATACAGGAACATTTCAACTTTGAAGGCCTGAGTTCAAATACAACACCAAGTTTCTGCAGAGAAAGTGTACACTGTCCCTAACCTGCGTTAAAAAAAAAAAAGGAAAATATAAAAAAATATACTCCTATTAAAACTGCTCTTGCTTTCTGTGATGCACAAGTTTTCACAAACTAATAATCATTGGTACAATTTCATTTTCAGGAAAAAATTGTTATTAACAATGTGCACATGAAGGTAAAAATGAGAAGAGGCTATGTAAATGTAATCAAATGTCTAGAATTTTCCCAAAAGACAGAAATACTCAGTGCAAAAGGAGACAGATAAATCGTACTTGGGGATCTTCTGTCTAAAAGTTAGTAGAAACAAAAGAATGGTAGAAATTATGGAATATATTGTATTGGAAGCAGAATATAACACTTTTTTCCTCTCAACTTTTTTCACAAGTATCTACCTATTGAACATTGACTATTATTTACTTTATTAAATAATGCTGACATAGTATGTAGTAATTTAACTGATACATTATTAACAAATGTATGGTTAATGTTCATAACAAAAAGCCATAGCTAGATAGGCCAATTTCTACAGTCTTTAAAAATAACAAGCAAACAAAGCCCCAAAACGTTAAAAACCCTGCATTTATTTAATAATCTACAGTAGGATAAAATTAATAGAAAAATCTGGAAATATATTAAGATATATGTATGTATATTGGACATTAGTGCTATATACAAAATATATTGGGAAAGTGGTTCAAAATATTTCAAACATTGTTGACCTTTGTTATATAATACCAAGCTCAGGGAAATATATTTGCATAGATTTAGTAATATGTTGTAAATAACTACATAGGACAGCACACATTTTTCCTTAAGATGCAGCATTATAAGCAAGACATTAAATTATGCCTATCAGACGAAGCAGCAGAATCTGAACATTTTTTTTTTTTTTTTTTTTTATAGCACATTCTATTGGGAAGACATCTCTGCTTCTAAAAAGCACATGCATTAACTGCCTGATTCATGTGGTGACATGTGGCATATCCAAATGTGTTATGGATCTCCCAGGAATAAAAACAACATAGCAAAATCATCACCTTGGGATGTTCATTGAGTGAATATTTTACAGACATACTCCTTTTATATTTATATAATAATTTAGTGTTATGACAATTTTTTTAGCAGTGTTGGCAGTTTTTCTTTTTTATAATGGTATTATATTTGTGAGCCTATTAAGTGCACATGGGCTAAACTACAGAAAAAAGTATTTTTCATAATTCCTTAGGGTGCTTGTAGCAAAAGAACCATATTGGTATAGAAAAATGTTAATAAAGGTCAAGCAGAACTTTCCAATGTTTATCATGATAGCAATAGCAATTAGGGGCTTTTTTGAATTGTATATTGAAGAAGCAGATTTATGGAGTATATAGAGAAGGAACTATACCTACTGTACTTTGTACTTGAACTCTTCGTTATGAGACAAATCCAACCATTTTAGCAATAATCAAAGTAGTTCATTTATATTGTTTCCCCTTATAAATATCTAAGTTAGTGTGAAATTGTATGAAGAAAGCTGAAAGAGTGTCCTTGTTTTGCTGTGTTCCGCTATTACAGCTATTGCTATGTCCTCCACAACTGAGAATAATGCTTACTGCTATGCAGACATTTTTGCTGTTCCAGAGGGTTGGCATTCATAATGGGAGCAATGCTTTTGGTAGGGTGTGTTCATGTACAACAGATAAAGAAATGGTGATTTAGTCCATTTGTTCCAGTGTATCATCATATTTTATTTACCTTACATTTATATTTGCAGTGAAATTGGTGAGTGAAACAGGGACCTAGCTAGGGTACTGTTTATCAGCTCTTAAGTCTCCCAATCATGCAAGAATGTCTGTGCTCAAATTTAGATTTGATGAGTCTTTTGGTGTTTCTTGTGCTTATAGCTTGCAGAGATGCTTGATTTGTTTAATTACAGAATAGACTTGTCTGTTTGGAGTGTGCAGTTTATAAATGCCTTCCCATGTTTATCCAACAGATTGTAAATAGGAACAAAAACCAGGTAATGCATATGTTGTCTGTCTGAACAGAATGTCAGTTTCTGTTCAGACATGGCTGACTGGATGATTCAAGTTTTATTAACATTCTGCTTGGTGTTCTGTCCAAGAACACCCAAGAACTGTCCAAGTGTCTGGTCTTGCACCCTTGAAGTCTTTGACTTCTGAGGGTGTTTAAGTACAAGATATGATGAGAATAGTTATGGCGTGAATGGCCATTCAGCGAGACCTGGACTGGCTGGAGAGATGGGCAGGAAGAAACCAAATGAGGTTTAATAAGAGCAAGTGTAGAGTCCTGCACCTGGGAAGGAACAACTGCATGTATCAGTACAGGCTGGGGATGAGGAGCTCTGGGGAGAAGGACCTGGGGCTCCTGGTGGATGACAGGTTGACCATGAGCCAGCAGTGTGCCCTGGTGGCCAAGAGGGCCAGTGGGATCCTGGTGTGCTTTAAAAGGAGTGTGTGGCCAGCAGGTCAAGGGAGGTGATCCTCCCCCTCTACTCTGCCCTGGTCAGGCCTCACCTGGAGTACTGTGTCCAGTTGTGGGCTCCTTGGTACAAAAAAGACAGGGATCTCCTGGACAGAATCCAGCGGAGGGCCACAAAGATGAGACGGGGCCTGGAGCATCTTCTCTATGAAGAAAGGCTGAGAGACCTGTGTCTGTGCAGCCTGGAGGAAAGAAGACTGAGAGGGGATCTCATCAATGTGTATAAATACCTGAGGTGTGGGAGACAGTGGGATTTAGCCAACCTCTTTTCAGTGGTTTGTGGGGACAGGACAAAGGGTAATGGCCACAAGATGGAGCACAGGAAGTTCCGCACCAACATGCGACAGAACTTCTTCACGGTGAGGGTGACGGAGCACTGGAACAGGCTGCCCAGGGAGGTTGTGGAGTCTCCTTCTCTGAAGATATTCAAGGCCCATCTGGACGCCTACCTGGGCAGCGTGCTCTAAGGAACTTGCTTTGGCAGGGGGGTTGGACCCGATGATCTTTCTAGGTCCCTTCCAACCCCTGCAATTCTGTGATTCTGTGTAGTAGTGCCTTTACTCACTTTTGCTGTGAAACTACAGCCCATTGATAATTATTAATTTCTCAATGATAGTAGCAAGTAACCTGACACTTTGTTTCTTTTTGCATTAATTTACTTGAGTGTCTGTATCTGAAAACAAATTAACCTTATGTCATTGTCTTTCTGATGACACAAACAGGCCATAAACTTCAGTATAATGCTAATGACTGAATACTGTCACACCTGGTGACTGGATTAATATTAACTGTTAGTTTTTCAGCCTGATGAACTCAGAAGACATGGATGATCTACAAATGACAATACAAGCATCTTCAGACCCAGTATTGTGTTGGTGCGGTTTTTCAGTTAGTTTTCTGTTTCTACTTTAACAGATAAAGAAAACTTCAGGTAGGTGTAGGTAACAGTATATGTACACCATGTAAATGATATTAAGAGTTCTAAATTAAATACTTCTTTAATTTGGAAAATTCAAAAATATATTTCTGAAATGTTTTGTAAATCTTTGTCTGATAGTATTCAGTGCTTTAATTATATGCAGTTACAACACTGTTATGCTGCAAATTAAAATACTGACCATGGAGAAATACTGCATCTCCTCAAAATAAAAATGTGTTTTCTGTGCAAAAGTGTACATAAAGGCTATTTTCTTGAAATTGATCCAAGCTGGCTCCACAGGAACAGAAGCATGAGCATCCAAAGTAACTGTAACAGCAGGAAATTCACTTTTCATTGCCATTTTGCTGTATGCTTTGTGAGAAGGGTTGAAAATAGTGCAGGGAAACTACAGGAAATCTATATCAAATTTTCTTAGAGATCCATTTTATTGTTTAGCAATTTTCCATTGTATCATATTAATACTGTTTTAAGTATTTCTTTTTGGTGGAGACAGCAGTGGTGGTTTTTACATTATAAAAATTATATTACGAATTAATAGTGCTAATGAAGTGCAAATGATGTTGGCAAAATAAGGTATGTAAAATACATAGGCACTACCAGGTTTGCCAGTACTGTTAATTAATGGGCTGCTTAATTATCTGGTGTCAAGTTACTAGTAGTTTCCAGTGTTATCACATCTAGAAAAAAATAAATAAATACATTTTTTGTTCCATATGGCATTTTTAAAAAAATATTTTATTCTCTATTTCTTTGGGGGTGCAGGCAAACATGCCTTTCTGAGCATCACAAGACTTCCCTGAATGGCTTTATGTGCAATGAAATTGTGATGCTTTCCATGTGTACGGAAGTCTTCTTTAGGTTTACCTTAAAATAGCTAGTGTTTTCGTGAGCCAAGCTACACAAAACCCACACAGTATGAAGATAAGACATCTTCAGCATAGGAATTACAGTGCAAATGATTTGGATGAATAGGAGCTGTTGTACCTTCGAATGTCTTATATAGGTAGAGAATAGTTCCCAAACTTTGTCTACCTACAGAATGTCTTAATTGTCAATTCTGTTTTTAATTCTGAAACATTTGAGTTTTGCATTAAACAGTAGAAACTCTTTGTGTTATGGATCCCAGCTACCAGGGTACACCAGTAGTGTTGAGGCATGGCATGAAGCCTAAATTAATAAGTTCTTTCAGGCTTGTTAGGCTGGGCCCTGTGCAGACACTGCCAAATTGGGCAGCTGTGGGAGGAGGGAGGTAGCGGCAGGGGTCAAAAACAAAGGAGGGAAGACAAGGAGACAGCATCAAGCAGTGGTGAGAAGCAGTGTGGTGAATTGGAGGGAGGAAAGGGAAGGTGGTGGCTGTAAAGGAGGCAGGTTGTGAGGAAAAGAAGAAAGTGGAGGTAATGAAGTTAATTGCTAAAAGAATACTGGGGGTCAGTAATCATTCAGCCTGGCATTCAGCCTGATACCCAATATGAGTTACACCTTTCCAGATAAAATAGTGATTTTTTAAATTTATTTTTATTTTTTAATATGGTTGAACTGTGGGACTATTACATCTAGAATTGGATCTGTGGTAGGAAGTGAGGTTTTTGTGGCGTATCTTCTTTAAAGTTTTGTCATTCATATTTTATGGAATATCATTCTTAATTGAAGAATTATTTTTCACTTCACAAGAGTCTATGCAAGAGTTTCTGCTCCATTTTAATTTTGAATGCATAAGATTGTGTACATCTTTTGTTGGCTATGTTTCCAGAAATATCCAATATACCCCCTAAGCCTGAAGTTTAAAATGTGGCAGAGAAACAGATTTGAGAACTTTGGAATACATCATATAACCTGTTTTTGTGTCCTGTCCAGATTCTGGAAGGTACCAGGACATGAGCCTAATATATACAAGGCTGCAGTAATGGTACTATGGAGCCATATTCTGACTGCTGTTTGTTTCTGTACATACCTAGCATTATCTTTATGGTGTCCTTTTCATTTTGAAGATGTAAGGAAGTTATTGGTGATTCAGGAAGAAATAATCAAATCTGAGAAGTCTGTAATGCATATGAACAAAATAACAAAATATGAACAATATTGAACAATAATATGATAACATATTATTCATATAATAACATTCATATAATAACATTCATATAATAACAAATATGAACAATAATAACAAAAGCATGGGTTTACCATTCACAAGGAACTGCAAATGGGCTGTTCTTATGAGCATAAATGAGAATGAGACATCCATGTCTAATTAAGTTGTTTGCAGGTAGATTACTGTCACTTGCACCTTTGACTACTTCCAGGGCGTGCACTTTGTTAGGAGATAGTTATGCGTCTGCTAGATCTGATGGATTCTCTTTTGGGATTTCTGTGGCACATGCCCCATCCTCTGAAGCTTTGCAGTTGTGTCATCCCCTTGAAATGCAGCTGTGCTGCAGAACTATCTCTCCTCGTGCATCTCACTGTCTTCCATGACTGCCCCTGGCATTTATGGTGGGTTTTTAATACTTGACTTAATGTCTTCTGTGTTTTTTCCTTCCTCCAAGATAATGAGAACATGTAAATAACAGTACTTGCTTTCTTAATTTCTCTATTCCTAGTTGCTCTGTGCTATTTGCTAGAAAATAAACACCAAGAACCAGAGATCCTAGTTTAAGGCAGATGTTGAGACTGATAAATAAAGATGGAGCAGCCATGTCAAATATCGCATGATAAAAGTGATTGAAAAAAATTAAGCATTTTTGATTTAAACATGTCTTGTTCTTGGCCACTTCCAAAAGTTTTATCTGACTTGCATATTTTCTTAGGTCTTAGCTTCTTCTAGAATATTTCCATCTCTCTCCTGTTTGTGTGTGTGGTGTTTCTTTCTTTTCTTATGTTTTTTTCCCCACCTAATGCAGTTTTCAGTTTGGTGCAGCATCTTCCCACTTTTCTGTTGTAATATGAATGGATAATTTTTATTTTTGTATCCTGATCATATCATCTCACAGTAGTTAATACATTGTTGTGAAATGAAATAAATTTTCCAGAATATAAGGCATTGGCGCAGTTCTGCTTATTCTGAGTATTTTATGCCATTTCCTGAAATCCTCTTCTGCTACGGCTAACAATACTATTGAGTGATTAGAAATTATTTACATGAATAGAAACTTCAGAGTATTTCTAAAATTTGGCTGATTCAAGGCTCTTACAAATATATGGTAATATCGGGCAAGCATGATACATAATTAGTAAACAAATTAGCTTTAAGCACCCCGAGTCCTCCTGTATATTTAGGTTTGTAGGGAATAGTGTTTGGCCATGGGCTTGTAGCTGGAGCTATTGCTGAGATGTGAAGAACTCTGGGAAAATCCGTAGTGGTGTAAATGGCAAGTGGAAGGAAAGAGAACTTTTAGGACAATCACTTGTATGTTAATCTCTTATTTTTTACTCTTTTTCACTGATAATTTTATTAAAAACATTGAGTGTAGTGAAATCATGCCTTGGCTCTGTGAATAAGACTCAAGTGCTCTTGCTGCATTTGAGGGATTTTTAGCAGCCAGCATTCCCGACAAGTCATCGTTAACTCCAGCTCAATTGACGCTGCGTGGCCGTGGCAGCGGGCTGTTGGTAGTCTCTGCAGGCTGAACGCGTCGCGTTTGGCTTTACCTCTGCACCCCTGGTAAAGCAGCTCCGGGTGGTGCCGAGCGGTGCGGGGCTGCGGGGCCGCGGCTGGTGCGGGGCCTGGGCGATCCCACGCGTGGCCGGTTGGTGGGAGTGGAGGCACACGCACCTGCGGCGCGCCGGTGCATCAGCGAGCTGCAATGAGGCCATGGTTGACCTTTGTCAGGCTCAATAGCCTTTCATTTATCACTGATCACAAGAGTGGAATGAACATATTTACTTGTGTTTTACTTTCCACTTATAATATCTAGTGGCATGGGAGGAAAATGAAAACAATTGCTCATATGGGAAATTTATGTGCTTCATCTGGCTGTATGATTTCCACAGTTGTACCAGTGCCACTTAGGGACTGGTATTGCATTTTACATCTTTAGGCTACAACAAAGTAGCTTTTCCATCTGCTGTGAAGCCTCTAATAATCCTGGTCTCTCTGTGTTCTTGTAGTACAGAGTTTCATTTGAATAGCAGACTCCTTTTGCTCTTTGTTTAACAAATGCTTTTCATCTGATACAAAAAACATTTTCTTTTTTGTTTTAAGGATATTTCCATTTTACCTTTAGTGAATGGAAGACCTGGATTTCTGATTTCTCCTATTACATGCTGGGTACAAAATCCTTTATGTACTTGAGCTAACCTTATTCTAGTTCCCAAGTTCTAGCTGGAAATCATTCCTAGATAATGTGTGAAGGGTTTCTGAATTCATTCTCATCACAGATTTGATATTATGTTCATCCTGTTCATCCTTCTATGCTTTACTTATTCAAATAGTGCCATTAAAATCGATGGGATTATTCAAGTTAGTAAGGCAAGCAGGAGTTCTAATTTGAATATATATATTTTACTGTGACTTTGTTTTGATCATATATTGAAAGTTCCATAATGTTTCAGACTGTAACAATAATTCAAATTTATGAGCACCTTTAATCAGATTTGTATTATTTTAAAATGTGTACATATCAGTAGTTTTGTGTAAATCCACCTCCAAATACGTTATTCTTTTACCACTGTTTTTTACAGTATGATAATGGTGCTTATTTTATTAAACTGCATTACAGTTTTGAACAGCCTATCATTTAATTAGGTAAAAATTTCTAGACAGGTAAATTATTTCTTTCAGCCTCACAGATCAAAGTATGTATCTTTGTGTATGTGTGTGTTTATATGAGATTCTAATCATGAGATGAGAAGTTTCTCTTCTATTTTCTCTTATATGTGAGCAAATCCAGGTGGTTTATGTATTGTGAGCATCACTGTCCATACCCTGAGCATAGTGATAATTTTTTAGGTGGGGTTTAAATGAAATGAAAGCAATTTCTTTAAGTAATGGTATAGAGTGAGTAGGTGGGACAAATAATTATTATAGTATACTATTTGGAATTTATGTATCACTGTAAAATCATAAGTGCATGAATATATATTTTTTAACAATAAGTGGTAATGTGTTATAAACATAGCAACATATTGCAATGTTTATCTGCAGATAACTTTCGGAGCCTCTATAGGTATACATATAATAACTTCAGGAATAAGTAAGCTGTGAAATACTGTGATCTCCTGATGGAGTTTATTTTTCAGTTGTACTGCATGCATTTATATTGTAATTTCTCTTTATTTAACCTGCATGGTTTACAGATTGGAAGCAGAGCCCAGATTACAGGGAAATCAAATAGGGTAATAGAGTGAAACTGCATTGAAAGCTGAGTTGAATAAAATCCCTAAATTATTTTAAGACTACATTCTGCAAATTCTGATTTCATAATAAGTTTTCACTTTAGAAGAAGACATTGCTTTGTGTGTGACAGGAATGCCTGCTCTTTGAATACAGACCATAGGAAGCACAAACGTACTCTGCTTTGGCATGGTGGTGATTAAAGAGTGTCACAGTTCTGTTGAGGCTGCCAGTGGACAGCAGAGTTCACAAACAGCTTTGCCTTGTTTTTTGTTGTGTTTCTTATAGGCAGATTACACTTTTCTGTTTATCAATTTTAGGACTTAAAGAAATAATGATCACATACAAAATGATACCATTGCATAAAAATGTGTATTATGTGCTGACCAGTTGAGTGTTACGTACAGAGACGTTAACTGAGGTTAATCCTGGTTTTTAATGCCCAATGCAAGTTCCCTGTGGCTTCAGGACTGGCACTTAATTTAGTATCATAGCAGTCCTTTTGTTTCTGTAGATGTGATACATTTGAAATGCTTTAACTGTATCTGTTTGCCTAAACTGAGATAACATTTTCTTAAAAGCAAACTTTTGTAGCTTTTTTTATTTTTATTTTATTTTTTTATATTTTTTTTTGAGGCAACAGCCTCCTTCTGAGGTGAATGGAATCCTCTCTCAGCTAATTAGAATTGTCCCCATTTTCCCAGCAGTCTTACAATCAAATTATTCAAAATTGCTTTTCTTTATTGCATATTGCCAAATTCCAAGATGAGAAAATATCAAGATAATGAACAATTATTTATGATAAATTATTATCCTTTATGTTTAAGATAAACAGCTTCTATTAAGATCAGTAAACATGATAAAATGCACAGTATACTAGAACTGGACAGAAGATGGTTTGATACTGAAATCTATTTTTGAACAGACAAATATTGGAAGTGTGTACATGTATTCAGGTATATGTAAGTTATATTCATGTGCAAATATTTAGAAAATGCTGAAAGGCTTCTCTTTTGTTGCTGTTTTCAGTGAACATAAAATGATAAAAGAAGTAAAGAATGTGAAATATTCTACTAATTTTATTTGCATTTAAGTTTTAAAAATCTCTTATTGCTTGAAACTGAAGTAAACTTTTTAAATTATTTATGGTAGCAATAATGCATGTTTTTGTTATTGAGCCATATCTATATAGTTCATCTAGTGAACAAAATCCCCCCTCAGCTAATTATAACTTACAGTATTTTCCCAGCAGTCTTACAATCAAATTATTCAAAATTGCATTTCTTTATTGCATATTGCTAAAACCCAAGACAAGCAAACATCAAGATAATAAACAATTATTTATTGCAAATTATTACCTAATATATAAGATTAACAGCTTGTAACTATTAAGATTAATACATGTGGTAAACTGTATTTATTATACTTATTTTGTAGTAAATATCTTTGTATAATACATATGTTTATGTATTGCAATTAATGAGAAAAAGTGTAAGATTAACAATTTAAGCTGTGTTTTGTTTTTAGATTTATGAATACTGTAAAACTTATTTATTACACTTATTAAAAGTATTTAATGATGGACTTTTAGATGCTATATTTTTAATGTGCAAATATAAACTAAAGGAGTATTAAATTACAAAATGGAAAATTATAACTGAAGTCAAAGGATCTAACTATTTTCTGCTGTAAATCTACTTTAAAATGATAATCACTGGAATTACAGAATCCTTGAATTGTGGCCTTTATAGTACATAATGAGTTGTGATGAGTTTTCCTTTTTAAAGGCTTTTTCCCTAGAACTAAACTCAACATCTTGCTCTTAAAGACAAATGTAGCTCATAGTATAAACATTAGAATCGTATCTTTTTATGATGAGAAGTTAAAGTAACATTTCTGAGAGGAGAGAGAGAGCAAAACCAGACAACTTGTGATGTACTGCAAGACAGAAAGTGGATTTAAAAATGAGGCTTCTGCTTGGTGAGAAGAGCTGTTGCTGCTGCAAGCACGTAGGTTGCACGGGTTGACTGAGAAGCTCTTTCATAGCTCTCTTCTTTTGGTCAAAATACTTCTAAACTGATTTTTACTTTTGCAGAAGTACAATGTTTTTAGCATCTCTTATGCTTCCTTCATTTTGCTAGGTGTTTTTATTTTTATTTATTTATTTTTACTTCTTCAGTCTGTCAGAGCTATGATATGCCAGTTGCCTTAGCATTTTGTTTTAGAAAATACTGACATATCACAAATACATTCAGTACCTGTATTTTTCACTATTTTTTTATCAAAAATGCAAAGAAACTCTTTTAGGGGAAGGTATCTGTCAGCTGAAATATATTTCCACTTCCTATGTAATCATGCTTTGTACCAGACATTTTGCTGTAATTATAAGAAACAGATGCTGGGATTTCATACTTAAGCAATCAACTATGTGCACAAACAGGTTGGATGGGGAAAAAAAAATCTTACTGCCACAAGCTTGCTTTCTTAATTTTTTTTTAAAAATTGTCTGAATAAAAGTGATTCTCATTAAATACTATGCAGGCAGTATTTCTAAAAAGAATAAATGAAATTTTTGTTTGATTAATTGGGTATTTATACTAGATTTTTTTTAAAAGGACTGGTCAAAAAGTATACCAGTTGAAGAGAATAAATTAATAAAAATGACTTTTTTTCTTTTTTCTTTTCTTTTTTTTTTTTTTTTTAAATTCTACACAGTTACTCTGACTGGCTATGTTAAGTATTGTGGAACAAAAAATATCTTAAATTTTGCTTCTAAAATGAGTTTTTTTTTGTGTTAAAGGCATTGAAATATTGACACATTGAGTTCTGCTTATCACTGTAGATATTACTGCTGTGTGGTTGGAAGAAAAAACAAAACAAAACAATTTTTCTGTATGTAATTTATTATACATTCATTCAACAAGATTTTTCATCGGTGCTAATTTGATGGATTGATCCTGTTTCCATTGGACTCAGATGGAATCTTCTTATTCCTCATTTGTTATAGATACAGTTGTGAGACTACAGAAGTCCATGAAAATATGTAATATCCTCTGAGATAATTTTAAATGCTCTTGTTCAGAGTATGATGCTTCAGTTCTAAAATGCAGATGTCAGGTTTTTAAGTGGTAAAGATAGTGTTTTTTGTATAATCAATACACTTATGGAACTTGAGAAATAATTGGTCTAAATTCTCTAATGTGAGAGAATTAAGAAGGTTTGATGTGGCATGTGCGTGGCTAGCTGAAACTTCCTAAAGTGGGAATTGGCACTCTAGTGCTCGCTCCTGCCTTCAGATCTGTGGTACTAAGAACAACTGTTCTACAGCAGACCAAAAACCTTTGTGGATTTAGAGGAAAGGAGCAGAAGTAGCAGAGCAAAAGTAGTGTTTTATTTTCCTGAATATGCTATCCTTGTTTGTGGAAACCAGCAATCTATGAGTTGCAACTTCTGATTACTCTTGTTTCTTGTCTCTTGTGCCCTTTTGAGTTCTATTATCCCTTTTTGAGAAGTGGTTACCAAACTGCACTCAGGTTTAAAGATGTGGGTGTTAAGAATCTCTGACAAGGAAGGGCAAATGGGAGCGCAATGGCAGTCAGTCCTTCATTGGCATGAACTCCTGTGGCTGCCACCTGAGCTGGTGCTCCATAGGCAAATACCCTCATGGATTAAACTCGAGCAGGGGACCATTGCAGACTGGTCTCAGAATTACTGAGCTGTAATTAGCCCCACGATACTCCCCCTCTTAGTGTCATTTTTCGCAGGGCCCAACTTGGACTTGGGCACTGATCTTAAGATTAATTAACAAAAATTATGCTTCCATTAATGTGAGTTTGTGTGTGTGTGTGTCAACTTGTCTGTACTCCTAAAGGTCCTGACTTTGGAGGAAGCCTCAGGTTTCCTATACCACCTCTCTGGATTAGGTTTAACAGCCCCATAAGTGAATATAGCATTTTACCCAATTCACTGTTTAGACAAGTCCCCTGATTCTGTGTTCATTGTGTCTGTTTTCTTTGAGGTTAACTTGACTGTGACATTGCTGGCATTTCATTTCACTGAAGTGAGAACAAAACAACCAACTTTTGTGGCTGATCTCTGAAAAGCGATTATCATTAGGCCATCTGGAAAAAAAGCATTTTTTAGGTCTTCAGCAGCAGCTAAGAGCTATTTTTTGAAGGGTAGATTTCTTTTGATTGCCACATGATAGTGACAGTGTATTATATAAAAAAAAAAAAGTGCTGAAACAAGTAGGATTTTATACCATCATTTATATTCTATGTTTATTTCTACAATCATTTAAACTTTTTCCTACTTTGCAATTTCTTTGTGCTAGTAAAGGTTTATACAGCTTTGGAGACACTGCTACCTGGAATGCTAACTCTGACCGGATTGCCACAAAAAACACAACAGCAGAATTGGCTCCTTAAAAGTAGTGTGAAGCTGAATAAATGGCATGTGCAGTTTACATATATATTTATATATATACGTATATATGTGTTTGTGACATTAAAATAGAAAAGAAAAAATTGAATTAGAACACTTACTTGTGGGCTGGTATTACTGTACTTCAGATATTAACAGTTTTTCTATAGACCCTAAGATCTATTTCTAATATAAACATCTTAGGGGAAAATGGATAGCCCAGATGAAATCATTCGTGTTTTTTATGAGAGCTTCTTTACAGTTGTTTGTGAAGTAATTACACTTGGATTTATTGGGATAATTGCCAGTTGTGCACATGTGTCTGTCTGTCTTTAACTTCATTATTTCTCATCTTTTCTTTTTCCTACTGCCTAAGAAGTTCTATGTACTTTGTGAGATGCGAGTCCATGACAATATGGTATGAATTCAGATTTTTTAAAGTTATTTTCAGAGAATATTTATTGATTATGCTTTTTTGTCAGTATTCAGAAAATCCAGGCAAAAATGACTGATTTCTTTTCCTGTCTTTTTAAAATCAAAATTAAAAAAAAAAAAAAAAAGAGAAAACATACTTTATTTAAAATTGCCTGGGAGAGAGTCCTCTTCAGTACTTCCATAAATTGTACAATCACTCAGATGCATTATTCATGTGATAGCTAGAAAATTGTATGTTGATGGGGAAGAAAAATTAGAAAAAGACACTTTAAAGAATCCTGAACAATGTAACAGATTTATGGGCTCTTCTGGTCAAATCAGCTGGAAGTACAGAGTGAAGTTCATTTACAGAGGACAAAAATTAACAAAGGATGTTTTGAACTGAAGGTCATATCTGGAGCTGGGCAAACATTGCAGAGTAACCCATAATGGACTATACTTTAAGGGTATTTGTCCACACCAAGAATTAAGTGCTAGATTTACTTGTACTGCAGGCAGTAGGAGTGCACAGCAAACAGCAGGGAGGAGGTTGTGCTTCCTGCCAAGCTCTTGGTGTATCCACTGCCTGTGGAGCTGGGGATGCTGCCTTACTAGCCAGTGCTTTCTGCATTGTGTGGAAGAGAAATTCAGTGACCACTGAGGGAGGCAGGGGCGTCTGAATGTATCTCAGATCTGATTTATTCTGCAGATGACCTGCTGAAAGAAATGCACTTTGAAAATAGACCTGGCAGGAACAAGCTGATGCTGAATACTTTATTCAACTGCATCTGTACCTGAATCCTAAGCTTTTGCTATGGATTTCTGTTTGTCTGTAGGCATGCTGTAGTCTAATGTTGTTGTTTTCTTCCACATTCATTTTTTGTTTGTTTCTAAATCACGTGTTTTAACACACATGGCATGCTTTTAACATTGCTTTTCCATATGCTGCTCTAAATGCATACATTCCACATATGCTGCATCTGAGGAATATTTTTCTTTCCAAGGAAAGTGTTATTCAGTGGAATTTATCTGTACTTCAAGAAGTCTCATGCAGGACAGATGGAATTATAAACCCCTGGAAATATATATTTTTCTAAATGGTTTTGGTTATGAGTCAGGATTAAGGATGTGAAGGAGCTTGGTTTATGAAGGTGCAAATGAGAAGGGACATGATCCACAAGGTAATATTTCCATTTAGATGAGATCCAGAATAAAGAAGAGAAATTGTCAACTGTAATATTATTTAGTCAGAACAGTGTTTTATTATCCACTGTTCTTATCCAGTTTTCTAGTATGAAAGTCAATATTTGTTTAAATACCAGAAGACTGCCAGATTGAAACAGTTTTTAAGTAATGGGTACCTTGTGGCTCCTGTTAAAGCTTATCAGTAAGTCCCATGTGAATGCAATGACTTTTTTTTTAAGCTGTGAGACACTTGCAGGTTTTTACATTTGTTGAGTTTTTGTGGTCCATTTCTATTTACACTTTGTTCTTTCCTAATCTCAAAACTATGTAAGCTACAGTGAAGATCAAGAATATCTTGTACCAGAGATATCAGTATGTCATTATTTCTTCACTGAGCACAGCCAGGGCTTAGGGGTAAACCTTAGTATTGGAATTAAATTTTTTCATTTCTCATCAATAGGTGGGATATCTGTAGATACCATTCACATATTGCAGCCTACTCAAAAGATTTTCAAGGTTGTATTGAATGGATTTGGGTGTAAGTTCTGTTATCTATTAGTGTTTTATAGTTTTCATTGGAGCTTGAAATACTTGTTTCATGATTAGAATAAGGTTGTTTAGACACTTTAGAGTTATTTTCTTATTGTTGAATAAGTTATAATGAAGCCATATTAGTAGGCTACAAATCCTTATTTTTTGCTGTTGAAGGTGTGATAAGCAGTGTTTACAGTTTTGTGTTTGCACGGGGATGAGTTATACTAGGACTGGGAAAACAGACTTGGATAAGAAGCTTTTCTTCCTGATATTGTAGCGAAGCTTGAAAGCGTATGATTCATACACAGTATTCAAATTCTGTATGACTAAAGAAATGACATAAGTACACAAAAAACATTACTTTCTGACTGCAACTCACCAGAGTTTTTGGAGAACGATCAAGTGGTTATATTGTTCTGAGACTGGGTTCAGTCTGTGTGATATTGGTAGCACAGTACAGTAAAACAGAGTAGAACTGTAGTAAAAACACCCTTCTTTTTCCTGTGTAGCCAACAATGAAGAAAGTTGTTAATTATCAGCTATAGATTTGCTTCTCATTTTTCAAAGCTTACGCTGCCTGGTAGCTTTGATTATAGAGTCTTTTGGGCTTTACGTACATTGCCTCATTAGGGAGACAATAAACCAATTTTAATATGTCTCAGTCTGCTATTTTCCAGTGAAACTGTCATCATGGGCCTTTTTTGTTACACTTCACAGCCTGGAATATTTTTTTCCTTTGGTTTAGTATGTTTTCTTCTCCATATAAATTGTAGTCTGAGTATTAGCATTTGTGGCATTTCATTTAATGACTGCATATGGTATGTCTTTGGGTAGACTACACAGTGTATAATGCAAACTAAGCAGATACCATACCTGAGATATGTATGAGTAAGGCAGTTACGAGCTGAGTGGAGTTGGGAAGGGCAGTGTGCTATCCCGTTCTGTAGGCAGAGGTGGCCAGATAGCGGTGTGAACATGGAGAAATGAGAATTTATTATGCTAGAGTTCAGGACTTGTTTTGATGAGCATTAATAAAATAGTGTAAATTAAACGGCTAATACTTTAAAGTGTAACTCACTGCAAAATTATCACCTTTTGTATGAGGTCTTTACCTACAGGTAACCATTAAGAAACTTAGAGAAAGTTCAGACTGTGTAATGTGACCTGGGTTAAAGCACCCTAGCATCACTACTTAGAGTGAAATTAATCTCAGTTAGGTTTAGGTATTTACAGAGCAGATGCCAATACCTGAGCCAGTTCTCTAAACAGTCAGTTGAGAGAAATAAGAAGGCAGGAGCCTTGGCCTAGGAGTGACTACAGCAGGTGTCTAAATCGTGTCATTCTTTCTCCAGTAGCCATTGTTCTCCCACAACTACTCTGTAGGTCTAATTATCTGAGATTGGATATCTCATGCTAAACTAACCAAGACTTAAATGCGACTTTAATGACGGGGGTGTCCTGGTAACAGGAGATGCTGAGAAGGTGGACATACTGAATGCTTTCTTTGCTTCAATCTTTGCTTCAAGGACTCCCCCCTGGGACTCCTCGACCCTGGAGGGAGGAGAAACGGTCTGAGAAATGGAGGGCTCCCTCCTAGTTGACAACAGAGTGGTTCAGGAGCATCTGAGTGGGCTCAATGCATACAAATCCATGGGTCCCGATGGGATGCATCCACGTGTGCTAAGGTAGTTGGCAGAGGTGATTGCCGAACCACTCTCTATCATCTTTGAAAGGTCCTGGAAAACAGGAGAGGTGCCTGAAGACTGGAGGATAGCCAATGTCATTCCAGTCTTCAAGAAGGCCAAGAAGGAGGATCCAGGAAACTACAGGCCAGTCAGTCTCACCCCATTCCTGGAAAGGTGTTGGAACAGCTTGTTCTGGATGCCATCTCCAAGCAATTGGAAGAGAAGAATGTTATGAAGGGTAGTCAGCATGGATTCACCAAGGGGAAATTATGCTCGACCAACTTCGTTGCCTTCTGTGATGGCATCACCAGCTGGGTAGATGGGGGGAGAGCAGTGAATGTCATCTACCTTGACTTTAGCAAGGCTTTCAATACTGTCTCCCATGACATCCTGCTAGCAAAGCTGAAAAAGTGTGGGATAGAGGAGTGGACAGTAAGGTGGATTGAGAACTGGCTGACTGGCTGAGCTCAGAGGGTGGTGATCAGAAGCACAGAGTCTGGCTGGAGACCTGTGACTAACGGTGTTCCCCAGGGGTCACTGCTGGGTCCGGTCTTGTTCAACATCTTCATCAATGACCTTGATGAGGGAATAGTGTCTGCCCTTAGCAAGAACGCTGATGACACAAAGCTGGGGGGAGTGGCTGACACGCCAGAAGGCTGTGCTGCCATTCAGCGAGACCTGGACTGGCTGGAGAGATGGGCAGGAAGAAACCAAATGAGGTTTAATAAGAGCAAGTGTAGAGTCCTGCACCTGGGAAGGAACAACTGCATGTATCAGTACAGGCTGGGGATGAGGAGCTCTGGGGAGGAGCTCTGAGGAAAGGGATCTGGGGGTCCTGGTGGATGACAGGTTGACCATGAGCCAGCAGTGTGCCCTGGTGGCCAAGAGGGCCAGTGGGATCCTGGTGTGCTTTAAAAGGAGTGTGTGGCCAGCAGGTCAAGGGAGGTGATCCTCCCCCTCTACTCTGCCCTGGTCAGGCCTCACCTGGAGTACTGTGTCCAGTTGTGGGCTCCTTGGTACAAAAAAGACAGGGATCTCCTGGACAGAATCCAGCGGAGGGCCACAAAGATGAGACGGGGCCTGGAGTATCTTCCCTATGAAGAAAGGCTGAGAGACCTGTGTCTGTGCAGCCTGGAGGAAAGAAGACTGAGAGGGGATCTCATCAATGTGTATAAATACCTGAGGTGTGGGAGACAGTGGGATTTAGCCAACCTCTTTTCAGTGGTTTGTGGGGACAGGACAAAGGGTAATGGCCACAAGATGGAGCACAGGAAGTTCCGTACCAACATGCGAAAGGACTTCTTGATGTCATCGAACTTGAGGCTGGGAATGACAAGGTGGAGTCGCTATGGGTTAGGATCAGCGGAAAGGCCAACAAGGGAAGCATCCTGGTGGGGGTCTCTTATAGACCTCCAAACCAGGATGAGGGGACAGATGAGGAGTTCTACAGGCAGCTGGCAGAAGTTGTGAAATTGTCAGCGCTTGTTCTTGTGAGGGACTGTAACTTCCCAGACATATCCTGGAAACACAGCACAGCCCAGAGACAGCAGTCCAGGAGGTTTCTGGAGAGTGTGGAAGAAAACTTCCTGACGCAGCTGGTTGGTGAGCCTACCAGGGGAGGTGCCCCGCTAGACCCTCTCTTCACTAACAGAGAAGGACTGGTGGGAGATGTGCTGGTCGGGGGCTGTCTTGGGCAGACTGACCACAGAATGGTAGAGTTCTCGATACTTGGCGAAGTCAGGAAGGGGATCAGTAAAACCGCTGTCTTGGACTTCTGGAGGGCTGACTTTGAGCTGTTCAAGACACTGGTTGTCAGAGTCTCTTGGGAGGCGGTTCTGAAAGACAGAGGAGCCCAGGAGGGCTGGGCGCTCTTCAAGAAAGAAATCTTAATGGTTCAGGAGCGGTCTGTCCCCACGTGCCCAAAGATGAGCCAGCGTGGAAGAAGACTGGCCTGGCTGAGCAGAGAACTGTGGCTCGAGCTTAGGAGAAAGAAGAGGGTTTATAATCTTTGGAAAAGAGGGCGGGCCACTCAGGGGGACTACAAGGATGCTGTGAGGCGGTGCAGGGACAAAATCAGAGTGGCCAAAGCTCATCTGGAGCTCAATCTGGCCACTGCTGTTAAAGACAACAAAAAATGTTTTTATAAATACATCAATACCAAAAGGAGGACTAAGGAGAATCTCCACCCTTTACTGGATGCGGGGTGAAACGTAGTAACCAGAGATGAGGAAAAAGCTGAGGTGCTTAAAGCCTTCTTTGCCTCAGGCTTTAACAGCAAAACCAGTTGTTCTCTGGACGCCCAGTACCCTGAGCTGGTGGGAGGGGATGGGGAGCAGAACGTGGCCCCCACAATCCACGAGGAAAGGGTTGGCAACCTGCTACAGCATTTGGATGTATGCAAGTTGATGGGGCCGGATGGGATCCACCAGAGGGTACTGAGAGAACTGGCGGAGGAGCTGGCCAAGTCGCTTTCCATCATTTACTGGCAGTCCTGGCTATCGGGGGAGGTCCCACTTGACTGGTGGCTAGCAAACGTGACTCCCATCTACAAGAAGGGCCGGAGGGTAGACCCGGGGAACTGTAGGCCTCTTAGTTTAACATCAGTGCCAGGGAAGCTCATGGAGCAGATTATCTTGGGTGTCATCATGCGGCAGTCGCAGGGCAAGCAGGCGATCGGGCCCAGTCAGCATGGGTTTATGAAGGGCAGGTCCTGCTTGACGAACCTGATCTCCTTCTATGACGAGGTGACACGCTTAGTGGATGAGGGAAAGGTTGTGGATGTGGTCTACCTTGACTTCAGTAAGGCATTTGACACCGTTCCCCACAGCATTCTCCTCAGGAAACTGGCTGCTCATGGCTTGGACTGGCGTACACTTCGTTGGGTTAAGAGCTGGCTGGATGGCCGGGCCCAGAGAGTTGTGGTGAATGGAGTCAAATCCAGTTGGAGGCCGGTCACTAGTGGAGTCCCCCAGGGCTCGGTACTGGGGCCAGTCCTCTTTAACATCTTCATCGATGATCTGGACGAGGGGATCGAGTGCACCCTCAGCAAGTTTGCAGACGACACCAAGTTAGGTGCATGTGTCGATCTGCTCGAGGGTAGGAAGGCTCTGCAGGAGGATCTGGATAGGCTGGACTGATGGGCCGAGGCCAACGGTATGAAGTTCAACAAGGCCAAGTGCCAGGTCCTGCACCTGGGGCACAACAACCCCAAACAGAGCTACAGGCTGGGAGGTGAGTGATTAGATAGCTGCCTGGCAAAGAAGGACCTGGGAGTATTGGTTGACAGTCGGCTGAATATGAGCCAGCAGTGTGCTCAGGTGGCCAAGAAGGCCAGCAGCATCCTGGCTTGCATAAGAAACAGTGGTCCAGGGAAGTGATTGTCCCCCTATACTTGGCTCTGGTGAGGCCGCACCTCGAGTACTGCGTTCAGTTTTGGGCCCCTCGCTACAAGAAGGACATGGAGGTGCTTGAGCGAGTCCAGAGAAGGGCTACGAAGCTGGTGAAGGGTCTGGAGAACAAGTCTTACGAGGAGCGGCTGAGGGAGCTGGGACTGTTTAGCCTGGAGAAGAGGAGGCTGAGGGGCGACCTTATTGCACTCTACAGGTACCTGAAAGGAGGCTGTAGTGAGGTGGGTGTTGGTCTGTTCTCCCACGTGCCTGGTGACAGGACGAGGGGGAATGGGCTAACGTTGCACCAGGGGAGGTTTAGGTTGGATATTAGGAAGAACTTCTTTACTGAAAGGGTTGTTAGTCACTGGAATAGGCTGCCCAGGGAAGTGGTTGAGTCACCATCCCTGGAGGTCTTTAAAAGACGTTTAGATGTAGAGCTTAGGGATATGGTTTACTGGAAGATTTGTTAGCGTTAGGTCAGAGGTTGGACTCGGTGATCTTGGAGGTCTCTTCCAACCTAGACTATTCTGTGATTCAGTGATTCTTCATGGTGAGGGTGACGGAGCACTGGAACAGGCTGCCCAGGGAAGTTGTGGAGTCTCCTTCTCTGGAGATATTCAAGGCCCATCTGGACGCCTACCTGGGCAGCATGCTCTAAGGAACCTGCTTTGGCAGGGGGGTTGGACCCGATGATCTTTCTAGGTCCCTTCCAACCCCTGCAATTCTGTGATTCTGTGAGATGAATTCTATACTTCATATCTGAATTAGAAATATTAGGTCTGTTCTTCAGTGAGCAGAGAAGTTGGAGCTATATGGCAAACAAGTGTGGTTACTGCTAGTGATTAATGCTATCTGTATGGGATTACAAAGATCTTGTTGTTTGCCACACCTGCTGCTCTGCCTGCCTCAGCTAATTGTCCTGTTAATAAGAGTACTGCTGGGATTCAAAAGGGCAATATTTACACGGCCACTGGTATGGGAGAAGGGAGCAAATTTCATTGTGTTTGCTAAGAGAGGGAGGGGAATTTTAGTATTACATTGTGTATCTTTTTAATGATTACTGGAAACTCCCTTTTTGCTACTACCAACCGGTCACAGCAGTCAGTGAAGTTTAAATTCCCCTTGTCTTTTGAATAGCCAAAGGTAGTTGCCTTCCTGCTAAATTCTAGCTACTGTTAACACTTAATGTAAAACTCTTGAGAGAGTTTGTGCTTTTTTATCTGACAACTTGTGAAGAGATGAGTATTGGTGAGGTTAGAAAAAAATACTGTTTTCCAGACACAGATGTGTATGGCAGCAGTGTGGTAACATGAAATTCAGAAGAAGCTAGTAGCATACGAATGGAGTGCACTGTGAGATGAAGTACTCTTACACTAGCCCACTCATACAAATTGCTCTGGTGAGTTGTTTTAATGGGTTTAAAAGCCTAGAGGACAGACAGCAAGGTTTGATGCTTCAACAATTTCAGTGCAGGCTTAACTAAAGCTTAAGTTTTTCTGAGCCTGTAATATATGGTCTGAACATGTTCCAAGTAGTTGATGATTTTACAGCACTATTTTGATACCTAATTATTGATTTTTTGAGACAACCTTTAAGCACATGCGTCTAAAAATGCATACTGTAGTGATTATAGTAAATTTTTTCCAAACTTCCTTGAACTACTTCTTGCAAATAAACTTATTGGCCATGATTCAATAAACTACTTAAATAAACATTTGGGAAAACTTGCATGCTTAAAGCTAATGAATGGTGTAGGGTTATTTTTATACTTAATCATATGCTTGAACACTTTGAGCTGTAGCTCTAGCTCTTAAATTTGTGTATTCTTATGGTGACAAGAAGTGGGCAGGAATCTTGCAGCTAAAATCACTGCAGCTGATATTAAATACCTTTTATGTATTTTACATGTAAGAACTGAATTTTACTATTAACAGAAACAATGGCATACGCTGAATTAGATTAGAGATCAGTATCATGTTCTTATTTCACACAGGTTACACTTACTAAATTTAGAAGAACTAGAACTACTGGAAAAAAAAAAAAAAGAAATATCAGAAAGCAAAATCTACCTTCAATATGTTTTAAATATCTTACAAAATTACATAGTTGAAAAGAATACATTATTAAAAGTAACTTGAATTATGGTGGAGGAAATGCATCTCTGAAATATGTTGGTGAAAAGACTCTGGCTAAGTGCTACAGAGACCTATATGCAAAATTATTCATAAATTCTGAGTTTTCTGATGCTTTTGGGTCTAAAAGTCATCTATTTCACACCAATGTAGGTAGTCTAATGGAGGTGGGTATTCTATATTAGAAAATATAGCTGAAATAGCCAAATAGGGAGCAAATTTTCTAGAGTGGATACAAATAAAGAAGTATAATTGTATACTTTTTCATACATACCTTCTAAGGTATAGTAGAAGTCACCACACTAGTAAAGTTACTTATGCTAGCAAGTACAGCTACTAGTATATGAGAAGTCACGTATACTAGTAAAAAGTCCTCATGCCTGTTCCGAAGTTGTTCCAATACTTAGGCATTAGCTGAGATGATGCAAACATACAAAAAAGGCAAAATAGCTGTTTATATCTTTCTGCATAAATAAAAATAGTTAACAGATCCTGGAAGTTGTGAATATAAATTTCATTAAATTACTTTGCATAGGTCTGGAACATTTACTTCTGAACTATGTTTTGTGGAAAAACCAAACCAAACCTACATTTTTGCTACATTTAGTACTTGCTACATTTACCATTAAACAATTTTGGAACACCGTACCTCATTTATTCTTCTGTATGTACAATATATATATAGTAAGAAAATAAAAGGTAGAATGTAAATCATGCTTATTTAAGCACAAGAATAAACATCAAAATCATTTAACTGAAGAATTACATTTTGTATAATATTTGCACACAAAGTGGTTTCAGGTTTAAAAGTATACATTAAGAGAATGTGTAAATAGTGTACGCTGACCTGGAATAGATAAAACTGCTTTTGTGGAATGAGTTCATCCAGGAACTTTATTTTAATTTGGATGAAATGAAATTCCATTAAATGCAGTATCCCTCATTTATTTGTTTGAACCTTTATTTATTATTATCCTGTCTCCAAAAACAAATAGGATCAACGAAGTTGGGTCTTGGGCATACTGACAGGTTTCAAGTACAGCAACAAGGCAAGGACTTCTTCCTTGTACTCCAAATATGCAAACAGTGCACAGTATGCCATGTTAACATCTGAATTCTTTTATTAGAGCAAAAGCTTCTCTAGTTTCAAATGTAGCATTTCTAACTGTATTCCTGAGGAAAAATGAGGTGAACCTGCAGTAGTAGACAGATGTTGAAAAGTTTGTGCATGATGTCTGATGCAGAGGAATGTCGTTGTACTGTCATTGTCGATGAATGTGACACAGTTTGCTGCCTACCTTTTATTGCTCAGTTTAAAGCTGCTTGAGCTTGTGAGCTATCATATATTGCATTGCTGAGATGTTAAGGAAGAACTTAGAGGAGAAAATGTGTAACTTGCAGTAGAGGTTACATCATGAAGAATTTAAATATAGCTTGGATGCAATGGAAGGAAAAATCTGTTAAGAACAATTTTATATTAACACAATGGGAACAATATTACTGGAATTGAAACAAGACAGCCTGGTGCATCTAATTCCTGGTAGCAGAGATTTATAAAACAAACAAAATCAACAACTTTTTTTTTGCTGGTTTTGAACTAATATTTGCATCTAGACTAATATATTATATTAATATATTTATTAATAATATTTTAAATAATAATTATTAATATAAACTATATGATTTGGACTAATACTTGGACTAATATTTGCATTTGGTCCCCACAACCATCAAACTCTTGATAATACCCAAAGGAATTACTGAGAGGCCTTATGTTGCAGAGAGAAATTTCAGGTATTGACAATTTAAATGAAAAATGGATTATGACGTTGTGTGTATGTAGACTAGAACTAAAGTTAGAAAAGAGATTGTTATAATGGCATATGAGTTTTACTTATTTCTCCTTCAGACTAGAACTTGTAATGTTAGGTGTCCCATCCTTTGAAATAATGTTCACATAAAAACCATTGTCTACATATTCTCTACTTTGAAGATCATACTACTAATTTCATAAAATCCTGGTTTTATGGCACTCTTAAACTATTTTTTAAATGTATGTATTTAATGTTTCTAATAAGATATGCTTCCAAACATACAGATATAAATTTTGTGCACCTCTAGTCAAATATGTGTGTGTATATATATCATTTAGGCCAGAAGCTGCATAACAGTAATTATTACTGTGTAGACCAACAGACAAATGTAAGTAAAAAGGCAAAACAGAAATCACTTGCACGTGTATGAACAGTTGGACTTGTTAAAATAGAAGTTTGTGATTCCTTATTTTTTACCAGATAATGTTTTTGGGATGTTCCATACAGAAGGCTTCAGGAACAGCTATTAATGTAATCATATGGTTACATCATTTTCCCTTTTTTCCTTTTAGAAAGGGTCTTAAATAAATCTTTACATTTGGACATGCCATAAACATGAGGTGTAAGATTTCGTTACTACAGCTGTAATATTCTTTTGTAATGTCCTTTTTAAGGTTACTATAATAGTGTAATATTAAGCAGAGGTTGAGTTTTATGTAGTTAAAAGTACAAGGAGTCAACTAAATAAAAACAGGCACCCATTACAAATTATTAGGCATGGTATAAACACTAAACAAATACAAATAAAAAAAACCCTTGCCCTAAGGATCTTGAAAATATTTTATTCTGATGTTAATTATCAGATTGGGAAGGTCTGACCAACTGAGTTTGGACAGAGACATTATTTTTTCTTTCTTTATACTGGTTCCTTTATTTTCAGTCATTGTCTTCTGTCCTTTGTTGCTTCTGAAGGGAACCCACCCCAACAGGTGCACCAGGCTTCCTAAAATCATGTGAATTGTGGCTAACCAGGACAAGGTGCTGAGATGTGTGGGCAGGGACAGTGAAGAGAAATGGAGGCATATGGTAGAAGTGAAGGAGTTAGTAGATTTACTTTTTTTGATAATGTGGCACACAAATTTGAAAAGCATATACCTTGAAAATATTACCATTTAAATAGAAGCAACATTTTGAATGTGAATAGTCATAAATAGAAAAAAAAAAGTATTATTTTAAGCTGTGGGTCACAGTTTACACCTGGCTGTCAGGAGCCACCATCTGCTGGACTTTTTAGGATTTCTGCTACTTTTTCTTGATGCAGAGGCAAAGAGTGAAAATTAAGATCTTGGAAAAACTGATTCCTTTTATGAAAGAAATGCAAGAGTTTGTTCTTTTATTTTCTTTTTGGAAAACTTCCAGTATTTATCCCCAGTCTCCATTAAAAAAAAAAAGAAAAAAAGGTAAAAAAAAAAAAATAAATCTTTATTCATGTGAAGAGTTTCTGTGAGAAAAATCACCAGTATCAGTATTATCTGGCAGGTCTCTTCTTTGCAATTCTCAAGCAAGTCCTGCTTTGAAATGGCAGTATCAGAATAGATGACATTATCTCTATGTGGTTTTGAAACAAGAAAACAAAAAATGTCATCAATGTGAAGGTGAACTTCAGTTGCAATGCTTGTAGGAGGAGTTTTCATGCCATTTTATCTTTGTTCAGCAACTTAGATTTTGCAAGAGCTGTCTGAAGACAGCTGGCATGAGATTGTAAAAAAAAAAAAAAAAAAAAAAAAAAAAAGGGTACCTCATAATTCTTTTTCTTGCTTTTTTCGGCTATTCCCTAGCCGAACAGCGTGGTTTCCTTCTATACTAAAATGAGACTTTTTCCACTGAGATTCCTAACGGGGCCTTTTATTCAGGAAAAGTCCTGGGAGCTCTAGGAATAAACTTCGCCTTTGATTTTTCTGAAGGTGGTATTTTTTGCATTTGGTCCCATACTGTTATTCCATTAGAGGATCTAACTGCAGTTAGAATGTGGTGTGTTATTTTTAATGAATAATAAATTTTAGATCCTTCAAAATAATTCTAGCATCCTTTTGCAAACAGCAATCTCTATTTCACTTAAGTGAAGAGCTTCAAAAACTAACTTGGTTCATACATTTAAATTCCCTTGTCCTTCTTTAAAATCTTTAGATGACATGGTCCTCCTAGGTTCTCTCCCTAGTTCAGGAAACACTGAGATGCCTTCACAGCAGGCTGAGATCTGTGTTACCTTCAGTGTAGGTTTTAAAAGTGAATAATGTGGACTATAGAGCAACTCCTAGTTTAAATGTCAACAGGACAGGCTGAAAATGAAGGGACACACTATGTTGCTAGGAAGTCAGGCTGCCATTCTATGAAGTCAATTTAATGTACCTATCTGTATCTGTAGTAGTCCCTTGCTCCCCAACATTTATTCTGCTCTTCATCCTTAATTTTAAGGTTTGCATAGTTATGTCTGTGTGCACAGATATCTTGCCCTGCAACATCTTTCTTGGTTCATTACTTAATATTTATAAAGATGAACCGGGAAGGAAAGGTGGGGTTGCAGGCAGAGGAGCACCTTCTCTAACTCTAGCGTCCTTGTGTAACTTTGCTTATGACAGCATTGTTACCTTTCCAGTGAGAAGGTCTTGTCTCTCCAAAAGTTTGAGAGTGCTTTTTGGTTAGGAACATGAAGTATTGCCATTGAAATAAAAAAACAAACAAACAAACAAAAAAAACACACACACAAAAACAACAACAACAACAACAACAAAAAAAGAGACCTATTTTAATTTAGTTCTGATGATAAATATGTCTTGGGAAAATTGATGAAGTCACACCTTCAGCTGGATTTTGTTTGATTGGATGGACTAGATAGAGTGATATAGAAAAAAATATACTTTATAGCCTAAATGCTTATATGTATCAGATCTTTTATATCTATGTAGTTGCATTTCTCTTTCATTTTTTATTCATGTCTTTTATACATGTGGATATAAACATTTGTTGATTGCCATATCAAAAGACAGAAGTAACATCATAACAGTCTGGATGATATGCACAGTAAGACATTATGATGATCAAAAATTTACAAGAATTATGCTCTTGATATTTCACTGCTTGAGCCTAGATATGGTATGTGAGATCACTAGCGACTTAGAGAACACAAAAGAGTTTGGTTTATGAAGATGTTAGTTGAAGCCTTTCCTGCTTTCTACTCTTGACAGTGATTATAATGAAGATAATGAAGTGGCTGACAATAGAGTTTTGAAGAATGAAATATGGTAAGAAAGGAATTGCACAACAGATACCAAAAATGGTAGCTCAACTCAGTAGTATGTTGAAAACCAAGAGAATAATTTAAGGGACAGATGATTCCTCAGCATTCTAAGATATCTTTCTTAATACTTCTGTTCAATAACTTTGTTCTATGTATTTGAACTGAAATGTAAACCATAGGTTTAAATCTCAGTAGGTCAGCTCTTTTTATCTTTTTAAAATAGGGATAAACTATTGCAATGCAGTTTCTTGGACAAGGCATTCCACGATTAAGTGCTACAAATGCGAAACTTCCCAACTTCAAGGTTAACTACTGAGTTTATTTACACACCTATCTACTGGGGCAAAGACAAGGTGTGGGACAGACTCATCTCAATGTGGTTTGCATTATGATTTTTTTTTTTTTTTTTTTTGACAGTGTGAATTGCTTTAAAACACTTAATTGAATAAATATTTGAGTAAGGCAGGCCTTGACATCATGAATATGTTCTGGAGCCATCAAAGTTTTTTCCTGAATATATACAGATTAAAAATGTGTGTAGAGGAAATGGTAAACAATACTTTTGCTTTTAAGAGTGAATGAAAAAGAACAGATTAATTTTCACTTATTATATCACTATAGTGAATAGAACAAAATACTTCAAACCAAAAATGCTTAATTCCTTTTTCTCTAGCTTTTTGTCCTACAAAATACCAAACCATAGGCAGGCAGCATATTGCAGGATGATGTTTGCAGCCTCGATAAATTAGGATTGTGCAAATTCATTTGTGGTTCTGAGATTGCAGACATGTCAGGTTGTATTTTGAAGATTGTGAATTTGTGTGGGTAAGTTGGAGGCAGAACTTAGAGTGGGCAAACTGCTAATACTGGTGACAACATGTACAGGAATATAGAACCAGGCGTGACTCTCAGATTCCAGACTGTTCGCAATATGAGTAGGGAACAAAACATGTTCTTTTATGATATGTTTTATAAAAGAGGAAATCATAAATCCAGACATCTCTAGCTTTTTTTTTTTTAACAAAATACTTTTTTTTTTTTTTTTTTTTCCAGAGAATATGTGTTCTGATCTATTGTGGTGTTTTTTATTTTTATTTTATTTTTTATTTTAATGTTTCAAAGACTCTTTCCATTATGTTGGTATGTGTTCTTTGAGTGTTAAGGGACTAACACTGGGGATCCTTCTATAATTCTTTCTGCTTAAGTATAAGCATTTTATTTAGTTTGATTCTCATGCAACTAGAGGGCTTTAATTCTGGCTTAAAATTCATGAGGATCCTGAGTGGTTTGGTACATATGACAATAATACAGCTTGTATTTAGCTATTTAACTTTAGTATCCAATGGTTTTGGTTTCTAATTCTAAGGTAGAACTCAAAATCAATGTAAAGGTGTTCCTCTACCTGCACCAGGCCTACTATAGGTACACATATATATCATTTTGCTGATGATATAGTTGATGAACAGTTCTGACTAAATGAATTACAGAATACTGTCCCCCCTGAAGTAATTAATGTTGCTTTATATGTTACATTAGGTGGCCAAACAGTGAACTGCCTATTAAAATCTCTATTTTGTCAAAACCCAGACAGACGATAGTCCATAAGTTGCAAGGGAAAGCTCTCAGTGGTACAAGCAAGAGAGAATTACAATCTGTTAGAGAATAGTAATGTTCTGAGAGAGGTTTTGGCTGGTGCACAGCTCAAAAATACAGTACAGTTTCATAACTGCATAGTAATAATGCTGGTCCCAGCAGGCACTGCTTGCTGGATTCCTCCAAAAGTCAGAGGTTTAGACCAAAATCTTGTTGCCAGTTATGTGTTGTAGCCCCAGTTAAAGCCACACAAATTGAGAGCAATTGGTCAAGGAGCACCTGCTTGTCCTGTGATAGAGCTTGGTGTTTCCTTTAAGCTACTATTTTACTAAAAAGTGTTACTTTTTTTGCCTATAAAATGAATGACTTCTGCCGATTCTGGAAGACAGGTGCTTTGTTACCTTGCAAAAAAATAAGGGAGCTGGGAGTGACTCTTGGAAGAGAAAAACAAGTTTATTTGCAGATAGAATCCTGGTCATAAGGTGTCCCTCTTAGCAAGTTGTAAGCAGAAATGAAGTCTGGGTTCTGGAGGCTGCTGTCACATTTATCGAGGCAATGCTCACATCTTCCTAAGACATCCTGAGGCAAACTTGGGAGATGTTGGCAACTTGCATGCATGCAGCTTTTGTTTCAAAGGCCAACACTGTCTCACCTATCACTGGATTTTCTTAGAATACATTTCTATATGGCTTTATTTTTTAAAGTGTTGTATATCTTTACTGAAAGCCACAAAATCAACAGGCCCACCTGCATGACGTTTCTTGCTCTTAAAATGTCCTTCCTACTGATGGTAGTAACAGCTAGAAAACTTTATTTATATTCTGAAAACAGTAATTAATATACCTGGAGCCTTCTTCTCATTTATTGAGAAACTGATGTAGATTTTTTTCCTCCTGCAGTATTCATCTTGAGAGAATAGTTTGAAACTTGTTCATCTGTGCAGAAAGCTACAACTGTGAGTTCATGTTTAGTTTCTGACAGTAGAAAGTATGTATAACATTTGTTAACAGACTTATCCTCCTTTTAAAAACTGTGCTATTGGGGGAAATACTCCATATTTTTAATCTGATTTTAACTAAAAAAAATAATACTTCAAGTGTGGAAATATAGACACAGTCTTGCAGGAACTAACAACTTTCAGAAAATACAGTAGTATATTTACTGTATTTTAAGAAATATTTCTATGTAGAATTTAAATCAGTAATATTTGCTGTAAACTTTTATTTCAAAAATATAATACATTTTTAAAAGGAATTCTTAAAAACATTTAATATTTCGTTATATATACTTCTGCTGTTTATTTTATATAAAGATTATTTCATTTTGATAACAAGTCTGATCAGTTTATCGGGAGCAGAATTGGCCTGTTTAGTCAAATATACTTGTTTATCCATCAGATGTGAAAGGGCATTCTGTAGTGTTGTTTGAAAGCTTGGAAAATCAGGCTTTTCCAGAAGAGCAAGTGCTTTTTGAAACTGATAAACTGCTTTCAGTGGAAACCTGTATTAGTGTGTCTGTGAACTGGCTTTGAATTCCTGGTGGCACAAAAGAAAGTGAATCCAGCTTCCAGCTCTTACTCTGTAGCAGTTTTAAGGCAGGGACTGTTCTGAGGCAGTGCCTCTCTGACTGGAGTATATAGAAACATGGGTTCTATCACAGGTCAGATGAAGGCCACATTAATCATCTAAAACTCTGATATCTAGGTAAAAATACTGTACAGCCATAAAAGAGCAGGTATGTTATGTGATCCACAAAATTAAGTACATAAGGGTTACAGAGTTTCACAGCACACCATCCATATAAAAGCTCAGTAATCACAATGGGAAATAACAAACAAAAATATGAGAAGAACAAGGTTTGCATCAGAAAACATTTGGGTGACTAAAGAGCAAATGCTAGGAATCAATTATGATTTAGAAAAGTTCCAGTCCTACTCTTGTTAAAAACAATGGAAGCTGACAGGCAGCAAGATTAAGCCCATAGAGCTTTTGAGGAATCTTAGTTTTAGTGCTGTCATTCAAATTCTTCATTTCACCTCAGAGCATGTACAGCATCAGTAACAAGAAGAGCAGACAAATGTCACATCAGCAGTATGGCTCAGTGATGACATGGTATGGTCGCCTTGTGATAGAGAATTATTTTGTTCTTTGTCTTTTCTGAGCAGATCAACTGGGTTTCTGGTCGTGACTGTCTATATGGTTTAGATGTGTTCCTAAGGAGCAGGGCCAAATCTGCCAATTAATTTTATAATTTGTGTGTCTTCACTATGGAGTTGCAAAGGTCTGATCATAAGTGTGATGATGGCTGCTCTCAGTTCAGCAGAGGACACTGTACAAATGCAGGGTGGTTGTGGTATGGTTATATCTTCAGCACGGCAAAGGAATTTCAGAAGACTCTGAATTTCCCCCATATGATTTTTACTAGTTCTAGAGTAAAATTTTGCAGAGGCCAAGGCTGACCCATCAGAGTGTACATTCAGAGTAGCCAATGAGCAATCCCTTTATTATTTATAACACTATCATTCATAAATGTATTTAAGAAAAAGGATGATCTATTTTCTACAAGTTCCTTAAAGGGATTCCATTTTAGCTTCAATTGTAATTTTTACCTTTTTCAGTAGAATTTATTGACACAATACCTAGCACGAGCCCTAGATTTTGCATCATCCTTTTGTCTGGAAGCATATTCACCAGCCGCTTAATTTGTCATAGCCCTGGAGGTATCAAAACTAATGAGCTTTGTTTGAATAGACTTTTTCCAGTTCATCTAGCACACTTTGGGGTAATCATTCAGATTCTGTTTGCTTCTGTTGTGAAGCATTGTGGGAAATATAACAAAATAATGGTTAAAAAAAAAAAAAAGCTGTATAAATTGTTATCAGCCACATTCTCTAAAAAGCCCTAAAGATGTTATATTTTTAATTTCACTATTTATTGAAGTATTGTGAATACCTTAAGTATGATCATTACAAGATAATATCAAAGGAGAATCTCACAAAAAGCTATTTTTCAATTAGCCTTGAGTTTAATACTTTGCTTTTTTAAGTATTTCATAGCTAACAAATCTTTAAACAATCTAACCTTTCAGGATTTGGAAGTGGACAAGATAATAACTATGAATACATAATATTGTAGCAATGGTAAGGATTTTAAAAATCTATTACTGGGATTACATACAGGAATACCTTTTATTGGTCAGACAATTGCATTTTCATTTTTATAAAGCATTTTCCTATACTTGGTATTGTACCACAGAGATACACAAAAATGGTATGCAGAGGTGTGCACTGCATAAGTAATTTCTGAAAGTGTCAGATACTCTGTACGACACATGCTTTTAATCTCAAGTTCCTCAGAAGATTCGTCCTTCTTGCCAATTAGGACCATATTTGTGGTTTATGTTATTTTTGCCTCATATGCTCTAGAATAACATATCTTTAACTTTTAGGAAGTGGTCAATTATAGAATAAGGGGTTTCAGATTATTTTCAAAGTTATGCAATGAGGACCGATTCCCTAGAATTTTTGGTTATCCCCAACCCCCCTTTTTTTTTCTTTTTCTTTTTTTTTTTTTCTTCCACAAACAAAGAAACACCTAGTAGGCCAGGTTCTAAATTTGATTGCTAATCATCTTTTGACTTATTATTTTTCAACAGGGTATAATAAGCAACTGAAAGTTATTGTGTGATCATTTTGTATCAGTAAAGCATAATAATTATAAACAGCTGTTTACAATCTAAAAATGATTGTTTTATATGAATGGGGTTTCATATGAGAGAGGTGGAGGAAGAAAAAGGGCAAGAGAGTGGGGAAGGGACAAGAACTATTTGCTTTTTAAATCAATTATAGTCTCCTTTGGAATTTATTTGCACTGAAGTGTCACGTTTAGATGTCTTGAGAAAAAACTATCATGAGAAAGCCTGCAGTTAGCAGAAACTCAGCCTACCTATAACTAAAGTAACTGAAAGACTATGGCACATCTTTCTTGGTGAAGATAATTGATTTATTGACTATTATCTTAATTGATTTATTGACTATTATCTCACTACACCCATGTGAAGTGCAATACAGAGATACCCTTGCTACTGTTGAATAAGACATCTTGAGTCTCAGAAAGCTTTACTTTCACCATCTCACGTTCCTGAGGTTTTTCCTCGTATATTGACTGAAATAATTGGCATAGGTGGAGTTTCGTAATAACACGGGAGCAATATTTCTGTGCCCACATTAAGTCTTTGGGATGTGCAGCTCTTCCTAACTGCACTGCACTATGTAGACATGCAGTTAGTGGCACAAATCAGTTTGCAATCCAAGGCTTCTGTGGGGTCCATGTGTGATATTGAGTACTTAGGTGGCATTGACAAGCAGTGTTTGTCTTTTCAGAGATAGAGCTATAACTTCTGGTTGTTGCCTTTTTTTTTTTTTTTTTTTTTTTTGTTTTTCTCCTCTTCATCACTCTTGAATTGGATTGGATTGCTTCTGTGAAATCTCCTCTTGGAGGTCACAGCAAAAGCAGTTCAGAATACAGAATATCTTATGTCAGTGGCTAAACTAGGTTTAGTAAGTACAGTAGTTACAGTTAAGAAAAAATAATGGCTTTGTTTTATACTTTGCATTATGGCTTGGTCTTTTATGTATAGTGGAGTTAGGATTTGCTAACAGCAGTCTTCTGATCTCTATATCTATGGACAGGGAAAGAATCATTAAGTATGAAACATGGCCAGAATAGCTTACAATACATTTGAGACATCTTATAGGATGGAGAAGCACCTCTGGCTTTTTATTCAATGGGAAGACACCACCCAGTCCTTGTAAGGAATGCATTAAGGTCAGAAGGTTAAATGCAGCCTTTGCCTTTGCTAGAATTACTACCTGGATTAACAGTTACTGCAATGATGGAAGATGTTGGTACAGACAAGCTTAAATATTTTTGATGCTGTGTTGTTTAAAGCTCTTTGTTAGTCCTTTCTACTTCAACATTTCTGATTATTGCCGTAAAATATTTTTTTATATCAGCACCCTAAAATGTTTATATTTTCTAAAATTGGAAGGTTCTGCCTCAATAAAGAAGTAGACCATTACTTTATTTTAAAAATATGTAAGCTATTATAGGCTTTTAAATAAGGTTTTCTAATTAGTACATGAAATAATTCCTATTTTTTAAAATAAAGTATATATTTTTAATTATACAGCTTATTTGTTTTCCATACAAATAATTGTAGTTGAAATCAGAGGGTCTGCTTGTGAAGGTTAGATGATCCCAATATAGGCTTATTATTACCTGTTTCCTGGTGAAGGTAAATCTTTTCACAAGCCAGGACCTAAATGTGCATCGTAGTTGCTAGACCAATTCTGCTGAACATAGAGACGTAATGCAATGCAACTTAAGTCGATCACTTAGAGCAGTCTGCTTGGAAGACTGTTGGTATGCACCATGTGCTGTGAACACTGACTCACCCTTGGAAGTGGCATCCTTTCTACTCTCCACCCTGTTTCTAGTGGTCTATGCAGAATGGCTCTTCAGTTGAGGGGGCTTGGATTCCTTCTGATGAAACACATTCTTCTGCTTGTATATCCCAGAGGAATATCACTGAATTGAAGAGGGGAAAAATTCAGTCTGGATAAATTTTTCCTCGTATCTTTATAGCTTTATCTGCACAGTAGAGTTAGAATTGCCACATGTTTGATGGGTAGTTACATCAGGAATTTAATAAGAGCATGTGTTCTCTAATGTCTGACTTCTCTTCCCAGTTCATTGACTTGATTTCTTCCATGGCTTTTCTTTGTAAGTGTGAGTAGGGGCTATGTTATCCACTAGGCAAGTGATGGTGCAGCTACCCTCCAGACTGGAACATAACTAAGTTCCAGATGTGATGTTCCTACCAAGCCCTGATAATAGCATGCAGAGTCAAATCCTATGTATGACTGTGGTCAGAACATCTTTGTCGTTGTGGTACATGAACTGTTTGATGCTGATTTATTTCACAAAGATTTGGAAGGAAAGGGGTTTGTACCTTGTTGGAACTGGTAAGTAAAAATAGGTGGTTGATTTTTAAATGTTATTTGAACCTAATCTGCAAGGACGTAACGCCTTGTTTAAATTGAATTATGTTAAATTACACCAATGTTTGTGTATTTTTGATTATAGATACTCAAATTAAGTAAAAGATTCTTGCAGCCTTTGTATAGCTCTTGACAGCCATAATGTATCTTTTAAATAATGGAACTGTTTTGGCAAAGCCTGGCTGGAAAGCTAAAATATGTTTAAAATAGCTCACCTCATCTATGGCATTAGTCAGTTCCAGGGTGGATAAATGCAGATTAAAAAGGGATTACAAGTGTAGTAGTTTAGGGAGTTTAGTTTTGTCGTGTTTATCCTGCTGGAATGCCAGTTTTCAGACACTTATGCTTGAATTTCGTTTCTGATGCTCAGTTGATGGTTGGGGCAAGGTTAGTTATAATCTAGGAGATGACATTATCTTGCTAATGATTATGATGCTGACACTGCCATTAATGACTTGAGGGCATGGGAATCACAGGAATAGAAGATCTTGTTTTAACATCCAGAATTTGGGTGGACTGCATGGATGGCTGTTCTCAAGACTCTTGGTTAGCAGCACATTGTATGAGGGGTGACTTCTAACTTGTATTTAAACATGTGCATACTCTTTATACTCTTTGGAGTGTGTGTGTATGTATTTATATATATACACTTTTTTTTTTTTTTTTTTTTTTTTTTTTTTATCCAGCTTATCCTGAATGAATGCTTTTTTATTCCCCCTATTTTTCTTTGTTGTGCTACACCGTTCATTATGAGGTATGTTTTCTTAGGGGAGTTTAAAATGAGCTTCCTGACACATGTATTCTTTAGCTAATTCTGAACATGACATAAAAAGGAATCTTTTTTCTGCTACAGTAAATATTTTTGTAATACAGCATACTTATTTAATGTAAGTAGGTTTCTGAGATACCATGCAAAATGGGACCCAATTTTATTAGAGTAGCCTAAAGAACTGAATAAATCCTTTAAGCCAATTGTATAAAAATGCAAATTTAAGTCAAGCAATTAAAAACAGATAGAAATTAGATATTTGGATTTTGCAGAGCAAGCTTTCCACAGCTACTGCCAGATTACTGTGCAATTTGTCTGGATTCTGTCAGCGATAGTCAGACTAGATTTTGATAAAGAGCAGCAAATCTGTCCCTTCATAGCTCCTGTGACTTGCTGCAAATTTCATTCAAGTTGAAGAATCTTTACAATCCCTTGAATAATTTGGAGTTAATAATTTGTACTTCACAGCCTCTGATAGGCCTTAGACTTGGGGGGTGGGAACAGATTTGGCTTTTTAATCGCCTTGTATATTGTACAGCATGAGATAAATGACATAGACTGTCTGAAATCTACATTCTTGCTTCTGATGCAAAACTGTAATTAATTTTGTGCAGTGTTTCAGAATTGATCATGGTCACTTGAATTTCTAATTTTTCATTCACTTCAAAGACCTTTTTTTTCTTTAAAGAATATGCTTAGAGTGTGTGAATGCTCTCTGATGCTAGTGTACTAAATGAGTATTTTACACCTCTTTTTCAATAAGGTGAAACAGAGGTCAAGGCATGTGGTTCATCTTTATCTCTGTCCCAGCCTGCTTCAGGATATATTTCCTGACTTATAGGAAATACCATAAAACTTATGAAATTACATCTAAATACTTAAACTGTGCTGTTCACTTCTGTGCCTTGTAGAGATCCAAAAGGCTTCTTTCAGAAATCCTTTTCAGTATAAAACAATTAAGCACAATTTAGACAATAATTACCCTAATTAACTAAGCTATAATGTTTGTATTCAAGATTATAGAAACATTGTGTCTGCTCTGTACTGCAATAATAACAAATCTCCCTAATTTCTCTGTATTGATAGTACTTGTATGTGCTTCTTTGTTTGGTATATTTCACTGTAAAAATATTTGTCAGTGAAAGATTGAACAATATGAATGAATTTGATTATGCCATTGTCAAAAACCCCATGCATCACAATTTCTTGTTTTTAATCACTACTGTAAACCTCATAGCCTGAGGGCATAGTTTTAATTTGGGTGCCTTACTAATGAAAAGAAAAAAATAATTGTTTTGCCTGGATTTAATAATAAGCAATAAAATCAGCCAACCAGATTTTACCTCTGCATTCAATCTCTTTTTTATTATAAAACATTTTTGTCCTTTTTTTAGATTACAGACGTAGATACCGAACATTTTACTAATAAATATTTCAGTTTGCTTATGAAGGCTAATGCTGTCATCTGAATATGGAATTATATTTCTTTCATGCTTCATTATCATTTCATGGTAGTAATGACAGTGAGGCGATGGAATATTTACAGGCTTTTCAGAAGACATTTATCCAATACATTTCCCTGAAGGGCACCTAGGCTTAAAGATACATTATCCTTTTATAAAACACTGCCCAGAATCCCAATTTCTGACTCAACCAATCAGAACTTGCTTTGCAGCAGTTACTGGTGAAACCCTCAAGCCAGTCTCCTGTTAATCCTGGGAATCTGGCGTAGGGTGTGCGGAGGGCTGGGATGCGGAGAGAACGCGTGCCTGCTCCTGAACCATCAGGCTTGGTACCCTAAGTACAGCTTTGAAAAACTGTATCAGTCCAGAAGAAATAACGTATTTTACTTAAAGCATTTCATTGTAACTGGGTAGACTGCAGTAGTAAGAGCTGGTCATTCAAGTTTGGGTGTGTTTTTTTTTTGTATAAACTTTGTTAGACTCTTGGCGTTCATTTTCAATAACCTTTTCTGCTGTGTGCCTGTTGTATGGGCAGACTCCTGGGATCTCTTTTGTTGTATGTAAATATGTTGCAGGAATCCATCCTATTCTGAAAATACTCAGACACTCAACCTGTTGCTTAGGAGGTGGATTCTCTCAGAGCCTTGTTTGTTTTGTGTGAGACTGCTGTGAAAAGAAGCACTTATTTGTGTCCATATTAGATTCTTTATTTTTAAATAAGGAAAGAAAGCAAAAATGTTATACTGCTATAATATCTTTCATCTAAAGGACTTCATAAGAAGCAACATGTTACAATGATTAGCATGTTGGAATATTTTATGGAATCTGGATTTTGCTTCTGCTATTGGCCTGTTATACCGGGATATATCCGTGCTGCATTTTGCAGAGAAGTAGAGAGATTTCTCAGATTCTGGAAGAAATCTAGCAGGGATACCACAGAGGTCTGTAGGAGCTAATTTACTCTGTGCCCTTTGATAGAGCTTTGATGGGGCCAGTCATGCCCAACACCAGTCTTATAAATTTTCTATGTCTGTTTCACTGGCATCGAGCAATTCCAATTACTTTCACAACATCAGGGTAAAAGATGCCTAACGTTTTTGAGCAGAAATTAGTCACAGTGGCTGTGAATCCCAACAAAACCCTGAAGCTGTTCCACACTACAGTTTAATTCACAGTTAACAAACTTGTATATATCTACACTAATGCCATTTTTTTCTCTAATTTTCAGTGAAATTCTTAATGATTTCTAATGATTTATAGTTCACTAAACCAGTCTTCTAAACTGTGTACACTTGTTGGTAGTCTGAAGACTACAGGTGTAAATATGGTGTGAATTTGTGAATTGCTATTTTGCACAGGCTGTTTGTGTTGGTTTGGGGAATTTTGGTGCTGCTGATATTCCAGTAATAATAATGTTTGTTCTGCATATCTTCCTTTGTCCAGAATACCTATAGCTTGTGGTCCTTATCTAATGCTGTTGACTAATCAGTTTATGCAATGGTGACTGTACCTCTGTGCAGTGTATATCCATATTTGTAGTACACTGGTGAAGATACTTGGAGCAGTGCTAGAGGAGAAGGTGCCACAAGAATAATGCATATCCTGTGGCTTGAAAGAGATGTATAGTTTAGTACGACTAGCAAATGAAAGGAGCAGGGCAGATCTTTGACACAAATTCTATATAAATCCCCAGGCCTCCTCCCAAATTCAGAATTTAATTTAAGTGAATTATTGGGCTAAATCTTAAAATGCTTATATTTGTGGTTTGGGGGTGCTAGGAGGAAAAAAAAAAAAAGGCAGTGAACAATCATCTTCATAAACAGTCTCATAATTTATCCTGTGTAGTTCTTTCCCCTCAATTTAGTGTCTGAAGATTGGATTATTGGGGAGTAGATATTCTGGATTATTTGGAGATTAGATACGCTGCATGCACACAGATCCTTGGTTGTTGTAGTGGGAAGGTTATGTCCATGTGAAAATTACTTAATATATTAGATACATATCAGGATTACTTTGAATAAATATTTCTGAGGACTGAAAGTCCTCTGGAAGCAGCAGCACGAGCTGTTTCTAAGATCACTTGGAAAAACTTCCCTCCCTATGATTTACTTCAAAGAATAATATTTTCCCTCCAGATTTTTTTTTTTTTTTTTTCAGTGGATTGGCTTTAAGAGCATCAAAGGAATGAGCCCTTTCTAAAGTGAACACTAAACTGAAGATATATTTGATTACAAAGGGGATTGTGCATAACAGTAATTTGTATCTATAAATAACTTCTCATGCAGTAGATTTAGTTAGGATCTGTGAGGGGTGCACGTAGTGCTGCAGGATCATAAAGCTTGAGGATAGAATGCAAGATATTACTCGAGCACCTCATTAACCCCATGAGTGCCAGGTATTCCATCCTACAGGAAGGCAATTAAAACAAACAAAACCCAAACCACCACAACCCAAACAACCAGTACATAACTAGTCTGACATAGCCAGACTTTAATTTTGATGTGGTTTTAACTTCTTCATTCCCTCATGATAAGCTGGTTAACATGCATTGAGTGCTTTTATTTTTTCATTTTCAGATGAGAAAAAAAAAAAAAAGTTATAATTACACTAGACAGAATTCTAAAATTGTGATTATCTAAGTAATCTCTTAATAATTTTGCAGCAGGACAAGCCACAGCATTCCTTTTTTAAGAGTCAAAGACTACTCTGTTGGCTGTGGGTAGCCATGAAATGGGGGAACTTCAAGCAAGCTGTCTGTTTTCCCCACCCAGTCCCTGTTTCCTAAACCTGATAAATCCTAAGCAGCTGTATAAGTCTGTTAGCACTTGAGACAATTTGAATTTATAGCATTTGGGATGAAAAAAGGACTCAAAGCTGGTGGTAAGAATGAAGCATTTCTACTGTGTGAGGCTTGCCTCAACAAAGAATAATCTGTAAATCATTAACTTTTTTTCTTTTCTCTCCTTCTTCCCACCCTGGCTGTGCATCACTGTGTGTCTTGGTTTAAGGCAGATACAACCCCTGCAAAGTCACCATGGCTGGAATCTGATACAGCACTTGCTTTAAAATCCATTTTGATCAGTGAACATTAACCAAAGGGTCAACAAAAGGTCATTTGGCCTCAGGGAAGAAATAGAAAATTTTATGTACACAACACGTTGCAGTGAGAACAGGGTCATTATAACTATGACTGTTTTTTCCTTTTTTTTTTTTCTTTTTTTTTTTTTTTTCTTCCCTTGGCTACTATATGACTTTGAACTTGGCATGGAAGCACACACTGCTGAAGCAAGAACTCCTCCCTTCAGTGATCACATGAGCCCCTGTGAATTCTTGACTGGGCCAGCAACGAGCTGTGTCCAGCAGCAGATATCATATTTTTGACATAGGACTTCAATTGCAAAAATGTTGATGACCAGTGCAAATGTATCGATTTTTTTTATTATTATTATTTATTTTTATTTTTTTCTCAGTAGACCAAAGTGGTGTTTGTAGTTAGAAGAGGAGAAGAAAGCTAGTGAAACAGAGTTGAATCTACTTAGAAGCCTGGGTTATCAAACTCATTAATCTACATGTCAAGAGGCTAGGAATGAATAATTGTGTGTAGAATTTATCTGCCAACATGATAGCTACTTTTCAGCTCTCTCTTCAGAGCTCTTTCATTGTGCTTGGCTTTATTATATGCTTTGTCTTTTCTATTTCTAGTCTGTTGGGGAGGTATAGAAATATGTACCTCAGCACTACAGAGGACAGTTGCTTTGAAACATGACACTGGTTAGTTCTTGCATGCACTTTTATTCTTACCTAGGTGTTTAAGCATCAAGTTAGCTTGCAAGATTTACTCTCTGCTCAAATGTTAATTCTTAACATTATGAATATTATTCTGCCAAATAGTCACCTTGGAGGTAACATCGTTGTGTCATTTTTGACAGCTTTGTAGACAATATACGCTGCTTCATTAAAATAGTATTCTTGTTAGTAATGCTCTTAAATGATGAGGATTCAGTGCTTTTTATATAAACGAAGTTTACAGAATCATAGTACGATTAAGGTGCTCCTATTTACCATAGGGATTTTCATTGCCATGGAAGACAAAATCCAAAACTAAAGCTGTTGTAGAGAAGAGAGTATAAAACATCTTCTATGAGATATTAAATTAATTTGAGTCAGAATATAATGTAAATAACCATTTTTTAAAAGAACGTTGTTCTGATTCCGATCTTGAACTTGTCTTATTCTAGTGTGGCAGTGCAGTAGCTTAATGGATTTATCAAATTTTCCCCTCTGTTTAGTTTATACCTAATCTGCATGCCTCTGTCTTGCTTGCTATGTGTGTTTTCAAGACAAAATATTCATATTGCAGCAGAATTTTATTTCAGATATATAGTATCTGGCAGCTGCTGGTCTTGGCAACTTCCTGTGTTGCTGCTGCTGTTGTCGACTAAGATCTATGATAATGTACCGCAATTGTGGTCGTTGCTATAAGAGACATAAGGCCAGATTAGTCTCCAATTTACTGATACATTTGAATGCATAGAGAGGAGAATATATGTTGGTACCCATAGTAAAAATGATAGGTGCTGTTGAGCACTTTCTTTCCTTTGCCTGAACAATCTGAGGCATTTGTTCTGTTACCTGGCACAGCCAAAATGCTTTGTGGTGTTATTACCCAGGTGTTCCTTTTCTGTTCCTGTTCTATAGACACAGGTAGAAAAAATCAGCATCCGGCCCTTAATGCACTGATTCTACGCTATTATAATTTGAATTGTGAAAGGTAAATGGTTTATTTTTAAAGGGTCATGAACAATGCGTTCTCATATTTTCACCCAGGCATGTAGCACTTGATGAAATGAAAATCTGTAATGAAGAAAGGAAGGGAGCTTTATATTTGATGTGTATATGGTAACTCAGAACACTGTTTATTGGAACAGAATGAAAGTACTGCAAGTCTAAGTGGTTTCAATGATGTTTCCTTCATCCCAGGAGCATCTGAACCCAGCTTCTGCCTTGTCAGCCACATTTATGATGTGTTCATAATTAAATGTCCACGATGCTCACAGCATGCTGACCACAGAGGGGCCATAAGCAGTAAAGATAAATGAGAGAGAGAGATGTAATATTGCTTCACTTGTGGGTTTAGTCTGATGTTAAAGATTGTCAGTGATAATTATTAATGTGTGACCTGGTTGAGTCTTTATGTGAACAATCACAATTTTAATAAAGTGGTAAACTCTGCTCTCTCTCTAATCTCACTCTATATTAAACTGTTTTACATTTATTTCCAGAACTTCAGGACAAATTTCAGTTATTGAAAAATGATATGGTAGCCTATTAATATAAACGTGCTGTTGCTACTATTAACATTTTTATTTACAGCTTAAATAAGACTAAGATTTGAATGAGAAATGCAAAGGAACGGCAATAGATGGTGTCTAGGTTGTGGTAGGGATAAAATCCTATTCAGTCAATTGTTTGTCAACTCAACATTTAGGAATCCTCCTTTGTTAATATCAATAAAGAATAGCTGGATGTGCTATATATGGCATTTATAATCCTGTATCCTCATGTACTTAAAACTCCAGTTTGCCATTGATGTGACTTTTGCTGAAAATGTCTCCTTCATGAAACTGGAAAAATGCTTTGTTGCATCTAGTGCTTAGAACTTTCCACTTACCCTTTTCCTTCTGCATTTGTCTCTGAATTTTATTTAGGATCAAGTGACCAGAAGATATATTCCAGCTTAGAAAATTAAAATACTGTAAAATGAAGGTATGGGCAAAAAATGACGTCCTGTGACTTGCACACTGCTAAAACTGCCTTTTGAATATTTAACATTTCTTATCTCTTTTTTTCAAATATTTGCAACTTTACAAAGTGGGGTTTTGTCCAGTCAAAAAGTGACAGTGATGCAAAATATTATTTTTGAGAGAACATTGATTATACCAAAGTATATTCTAAGTTGCCCTAATGCTTTTTTTTTTTTTTTTATTTTTTTTTTTTTTTTTTTTATTTAAAATTTTTATTTTTTGAAAAAAAAAATGGTAAAAAGAGGTACATTAAATTTTTTTATTTTGTGTATTTCTTTTCCCCATTATTATCAGAGCAGAGAAAAAAAAAAGGTGAATTGTAATAATTACATATTTTAAAAGGAGGCTGAAAAAAAATTAGGGCCAGTTACTACTTCTGTTGTTTCAAAACAAATCACTTTACAGTCTTGCACATAAAGGATTATTGCATTTTCTATTCAGAAATCAATGTTATTTCAGAGAGTCCGTGTATCTATCAAAGGCTGTCTTTTACAGCTGGAATTCCTATCTACTTTCCAGTATTTTCACATGCCTAGCAGCTACAGTTATTAGTTATTACTTACCTACTTAACAATTATCCATGGCAGTCTGTAAATTTAGTATCAGATTCTGACACTTGCAAATCCTTGTTCTTCTTTTCTGGGATTGGTTCTTCTGAAAGGCCGAAGGAAATTGTTCATCTAAAGGATGATTACTGGGAGTAGATAAAACCAAATTCAATAAGAGATATGTGCCATCATGATCTTACTGAAGAAGTTAATGGGTTTATTTGTGGAGTAAGATATTACATAGCTTTAGTAAAATTATGAAAAACTATCATAGTTTTTTTATTTTAATTTGGGAATAGCAGTGGGAACTGAGGTGAAAATTCCATTTCTTTTCGATGACTGAAGGACATAGTCTGAACACAAAATACTGCCAAGCCACTTCCAACCGCCTAATATGGGTGCTTATTGAGCAATGACTTTATTCTGCTGCGTGTTGAAACATAGTTTTATTCTCTGTGGTTTAAAAGATGTAGTTTATCCCTAAGTCCAACCATTTCTTTAACTCACCAGTGTATACAAACTTCTAATGATACTTAAATGGTGTGTACATCACAATGGATAGTAGTTTTATGACCATGACATTAATAAAAGTAACAATATGCACAAGTATGTTTAACAAAATATTCAAAGAAATGTTTATTAAATGCAATCACTTACTGGAAACAAATGCTGTAGCATTATATCTTTGTTTGGTTGATCAGCCCAAGCATTTTATCCAAGTTTGCCTGTCAGACTTGCACATCTTTGCAAGCCTAATTGACACTAATAGACTTGAAAAGAGGAGGAGTAAACTTAAAACATAATGCACATATAAAGATCCAGAGAATTGGTAACTAGTTATAAATGCATCAATGTGCTTTCAAATGAAAAGCTTAAACAAAGGAAAAACATTTGGATAATAAAGAAGTTCATTACATTTAAATGGCTGTGAACAGGTAAAAAAAAAAAAGTGTTCTGTCAAATCAATACTTGTAGTGCAAAATTAATCACACATTTGACAAGACATGATTCTGTGTTATTTCCACCTACTGTATCTGAATCCATCTGAACATCCATTATTAATAAAATAGTCTCTCTCAAGAAATTCATTATCCCAGACTAAACACTAATTTTTTTAAACAAAATGTGGATTTGAAACACTATTTCACAATTCATTCTGTACAGATATTTCTTGTGAATATTTCTTGCTATCTCACTTAAATAATTTTATCTTTCTCTCATTAGTTCTCTTCACGTCATACTTACCCTTTTCTAGTGAGTCTATCTTACACATGACTCTTAACTGTGAAGCTGTGGCCTACATACAGAATATCGCTCAGACTAAAAGAGGCTTACCACTCTTGATTTTAGGAATATTAAATAATCTCTTTTCTACAGATTTATTTACTTTCTAGAAATAAATACAAGGAACATGATAATTGGCTATAGATTTTAATTTTGTTAAAAATAAATTTAAAAAATTGAAGTGGTTTTATGAAAAAATGCTGTTGGTGTTGTAAGTGATGATAACTGGGTGGTAGGAGGAAAGAAAATGAAAAGATCTGATCTGGCTACTGCTGAAGTCAATGAGAAGAAATATTGAGGAGAGTCATGAGTTAGAGGGATTAGGATGATTAAGAGTTTTGTGAGAGACAGACCTGAAGGTCTAGATTTCATCTACCAAAGGAGGTGATGGAAACCTTCTGTAAACTGAATTGCAACCTTGGAATTGAATCTTGTGTAGGAAAATCTTTTTCTTCAGTAACTTTACATTTTATGTCTTTGTTCCATAACCTTTTGAATGTACTTTATATTTATAATATTAGATTATGATAATCTGCATTTCTGCCTTGCAACCAAAGTTTTGCAAATACATTGCAAAACTCTTAGCATTTAATATTAGGCCAATATAACTATAACATTTTTGCTGTTGTATGTGTAACTTTTAAAATCTGAAAAGAAGCTGAATGAAAGCAAATATTTAATGCTAACTAATGCCAAATGAAATATCTATACCACTGTCATTTGGTAGTTCCTGAAATCATAAGTGTTAGAATTCACTGTTCAAATGTAAAAGTATGTTGGAACATGTCTACATCAGTGGGTTGCTACTTCTGCAACTTTTTTTTTTTTTTTTTTTTTTTTTTTGTCTATCTGGTTCATAAAGTTTAATGAGACAATGGAAGTACACCTTTTTGTAGAACCATATTAAGTTCTCAACGACAAACTTTAGAATGAAAATGTGAGTGTTAAGCTCCAGTCCTCTGTAGTAGACATTTATCTGTACAGTTAATTTTACATTATTTTATAACGTTGACAATTTTATACCAGATATTCAGAACTAATTATAGTAATAGAACATTGTTCATAAGACACATTTGCCTATATGCTAGATAATGAAATATGATAATGTACTTTGCAAGGCTGTAATGTAATAAGAGTTCAAATTTGCTATATAAATGTAAAGAAGTAAATACAATCACTGCAGATGACATCTTTATTCCCAGCATATGTGATAAGCACTAAGCAATGTGTTCATGGTGAAAGTTTTTGAAAGGTGTGGAATTGACCTATGAATTTTATTGCCTTTTTGAGTTGTTATCTTGAGATATGCAGTGGAATTTAGGTGTAGACACTTTTAAGTAAGTGTACTATTCACCATTAAATGTGTTTTTATCTTAGTGAATTAGGTGCTACTGAGAAAAAAATATTGTCCTTTCTTACAGTAAGTATTTGATAATTCTCTGTGTAGCCACTCTAGAGGACAAAATGTGACAAGGAGCTTGATGAAGTTATTGGTAAAACTGACAATTTTCTGACTTCAAACAGGGTGCCAAGCTGAACTGTACAGCTTGAATTGGAACAGCTGGTGTCAAAAGCAATAAATAAATGTATTTGAAAAACAAAACCAAACTAGCAGATATATGCTGTTATGTATCGACAACAGTGACTGCAATAAAAAACTCACTGGCAGTCAGTGCTTCAAATAAATCTGACACTGTGATCCTTTATGTCACAGAAAACACTTGGGAAAATAGGCTGTTATCTTTCCTAACTTTGGGGAAGTATATGATAAGTACTGTATCCTTAACAGAAAGAAAGGATTTAGGCTTTAGGATTCAAAATACTGCCAGCTGTTAAGTGTTAACTTGAGGGAAATTCTTAGAGGAAACAGCTTTAAGTGTTTATCTTTATTGTGGTAACTTTGGAGGTATCAGTTAGTCTACATATTTATTCTCTCTTTCTCTCTCTCTCTCTCTTTATTTATTTATTTTTTAAATGTATTTATTCATAAAGTAGCTTTTGACTCTGGCACTGAGTGTCCTGGCACTTACCAAATTCTAAAGTTGATTTCACTGTATTGTATTGCATGCCAAATCTATTCCGATAGACCTGGATGTGTGGATTAAAGACATAAAAGTGAATTTTTATTTTTAACTGAATTTCTAACTCTGGATGAAATTCTTGGACCCACTATGTGAAAATACTCATTGGCAAAGGATACTGTTTCATTAAATTTTGGACTGTATTCAGTAAAAACAGAGGAGAGCTGTTCTGTGATGAGGTGAAGATGTCCACCTTTTTCATGAATTATGGTCTTGTCAAAAAGACAGAATTCTTTAAAATGATCAAGCTTCTAAGCAAACAAGTTCTTAACAAAGAATCTAGACATTTAGTGAGATGGCCTATGGAGTTCACTGAGTAATAAGGGTGTTGATGTACCTCTCATTTAATCAGCCATATATCCTTACTTGAAAACCAAAGAAGCATTGTCTGAATATATCTAAATGAGCTATGTGGAAGTGTACATTAAGCAGAGAAAAACATTTCATTGATCACTGCATTTGAAGTGGTAGAGTGCTCATAATTGAGTAATATGCTCTTAGTGATTCTGCCCTTTCCCTTGTGGTTTGGTATACCTGCATTCTGTAATAGTTAATAACATTTGGTACAAATAAACATTGCTTTCTTCCTGAAATCCAAAATATGCTGAATCCAGAGTGGTATGAGAGATTTGGATAACTGACTTTACCTAAATGATTAGCCATTTTTAATGCCTTCATTAGGATCCTTGCTGTTGAGAAGTTGAATGACTTAAAAAAGAAACCAACCGCCAAACCTTGTATTTTAGGAGCGTTTTTCACAGGTGTTTTCATTCTAAAAATTGATCAGAGTGTGTGACCTCATGAAGAACTGGTCAGAAATCAAGCTTGAATATATTTCTCATATCAGATGAGAAAACCTACTGCTTTAATGTACCTCAGTCTTGTTTCTTTCTCCTGCTAGAAGAACTTAATCAGTTTGGGATCCATTCCTGGATCTTTGAATGTGGGTGAGAAACAAAAGGAGAAACATCTTGTTAGAAGATGCTATACCTTAAGCTTATGTGTTTAAGACCTGTGATGAATAAAACTCCTTCATGGGATTTTTTTTTTTTTTTTTTTTTTTTTTTTTAATTCTTTTCCAGTTAACAAACATTAAAATTCTTTGGTTATTGTTTCTTTGTGATCTGACTGGCACTTATTTATCACGTTTTTTCCTATTGTAAGTTTGCAGTTCTCCTTTCCGAAACTGAAGGATTGCATGTAATTTATTTCATGGGAATGTTTTATGCTTGCAAGAGATGAACAGATGTTTAGAAAACAAAGCTACTAGTCACTAGTTTTGTTACAGCTACACTGGTGATCAATTGTATGAATTTTACAGCATAGCTGTATTGGAATGGATGTTTCAGAGGCATTTCAATCAAAATTGTGCCATTCTGGGCTTGAAACATAGGCTTAGATTTATTTTTCTAGCAGTGCAATCCTCAAAGATTATACTTCATGCACCATTTTCAGTCATGTCAACATCCCTTACGAAATACAAAGATGAGCATTATTTCATAGAGGTGGCACAAAGTAATACAATAAAATGGATTTATTTCATCTTAATTTATTTAAAAAGTGTATAGACAGAACTGGGGTAAAATCTGTGAGGTGAAATATCTTGTTCACATTAATATATTTAGGGAAAAAATCAACACTGTTCTAACTTGCAAAGGAAAAGAGGAACATGTGGTTTGCTTTTACAGGCATGGATGGAAGTTGTTCTAGTGGTGCATTTCACAGTACTTGCATATAGGTTTAATTTTCTGATGTCCAAAAGTATATGTTCACTGTAGTCTGTGCTGTTCGTAAACTCTGGGAATAACGTTCAGTAGCTATTTACAAGCCAGGACTTTTGTTTCTTTTTCTGGCTGTGCAGCTAACTTTGAGCGGTACATAGTGATGTAAAGAACAGCGTCCCTTTGTTGTTATAGAAGGCAAAACTTAGTATTATTATTAATATCATCAGTATTAGTGCTTTAAATAGAATTCTGAGTATAGAGGCATACTGCCTCAGTGGAACAATGTACATCTAAGCATTAAAAGGAAGTATAGCACTTTGCCATCCGAAGATTTATGACTGACTGCCCTATACTTTGTATCAGAAATGATATTTAATCACTGCTTTTTATACACGAGACTAGCAGATAATATTTTTCAGATAATAGCTTTTGCTTTGGGTTTGCCAGAGATGCAGTGAAAACCCTTGGTGACCACTGGAACAAATATACGCTGTTTGCATGTAACAGAGGTAAGTGTAGAGTTCTGCTTTGCTGTTGTCAGCCCCGAGTTCTTACTGAAGAATGTCATCAGCCTCTAGAGGGTTTGTGGATCTAAAGTCACTCGAATTGGGCTTGACTGCATTAAAGGGGCATTACATGTCACAAGATTTGGATGACTGATTTGCAATTTTAATGTATATACATAGCTAACATAGCAATGCTGTAACTAGTGCAATCAATGAATGAGTTCAGGTTGCATTTAATTTTTTTAAAAAACACACCTTTTTAGAGCTTCTTAAAAATACCAAGTACTATTGTTTCATGTTAAACTAATGTTATATATTTTACTTGATGTTTAAAATAGGAAAAGTTAAAAATGGATGTGACTTCAAGTTTTAGCTGACAA